>NW_006921609.1:21280794-21286559 GCF_000298275.1 Orycteropus afer afer
TAGAGAGAGATTAGTATTATTTTTAAAAAGCAGTTTTAAAAATCAACCATGGAAACCCAATTATAAAACACAGATGGAGGTGATTTTTTGTGTTTTTTTTTTTTTTTTTTAGTTGAAAGGTTACAGTTGTTTGTTCTGAAAACAAAACCATATTCTAATGGGAAAGGGTGATTTTGAACATCTTGCTGATGTTCAAAGAAACTCCAGCATTTTATTTTTTTTTTAATAAAGACATATAAACACTAGAGTTAGTATCTTAGGAAAGTAAAATAACAACAACAAAAACAAACAAACAAACAAACAAAAACACTGTAAAACCACAAGAGTGAAAATAGAATACAAGATCAAGCAAGTAATACTGATGTGAGTAAGTTATATACTAGCATTCTCTGGAGTGGGAAAGAGATCCAATGCTAACTGTGTCTTTAACAATTTGTGGGTAAACTGGAACAGTTCCATATGGCTCTTATTTAGCCTTATTTTAGTGTCAAAGGAGCCCAGGTGGTGCAATGATTAAAACACTCAACTGCTAACCAACAGACTGTGGTTCAAACCTGTCTGGTCTGAGGCAGAAAGTTGTGTCAATCTGTTTCCATAAAGATTGCAGCCTTGGAAACTGTGTAGCAATTAGTTCTATTCTATTCTATAGGCTTACTATGCATCAGAATCAACTTCACTTCCATAGCAGTGGGTTTGGCTGGCTTTTGTTGGTGCAATAAAATGCTAGAAGACTTTTCAATTATTTAAAAGCTGCACATACAGCAATTGAAGGTGATTTTGATGAAGAATTTTTTGTGATTAGGGGTTGATTCAAATGTATCAAAGTGAGGGCAAATTTACATAACATAAAGTAACAAGCAGGAGTTGTCCATAAGTCCTAACCAGGGAACTGCCTGTATGAAAAAGCTAAAAACTTTTAAAACTTCTTATCATTTTGTAATTAAAAACTAGTAATGATGCCTACACATACTATATGCATTATATGAACATATGTTGTTGTTGTTATGTGCCTTCTAGTCGGAGCTGACTCATAGTGACTCCTTGAGCTTCTGAGTCAGTATCACTATGGAATTAGATTGCCCAACCTTCCTTCCAAGAAGTGGCTGGTGGGTTTGAACCACCAGTCTTCTGGTTAGCAGTCAAGTGCCTTTGGTACTATGCTACCAGAGTATAATCCTTAAAATAAAAGGCTTCTAACTCAAAAGTGATTTTAAAATGAAAACATCTTTATCATTAAAAGTAGAGCAACTCATATTTTATCTCTAAGGAATACTACAAAGACCTCTTTGACCTAAAACATAGCTGAATTTAAGTTATACTTCTATTATCCTAACAAATTTAAGCTCATTGTATTATTCAGATAATGTTATCCACTTCATTTTTTTGTTTTTGTTTTTGTTTTTCCTTCTAGTGTTTTTATTTTCAAATAAAAGATGCTTGGATTATTCTGCAAAAAAGCATGGCCACAGAAGTGGAAATATAACTCTGTCCTAAATTGTCTTCTATCCTATGGAGTAGATGTTTTGGGTTATAATTAAAAAGTAGCAGAATAGTTGAGAGAACACTTAAAATTTTCCAACCATTGTAATTCTCCTCCAAAATGCAACTCATTAAATTTTACTTAGTAACTTAAAATTGGGAAAATGTGTAGCTAGTGTTTTATCTTTTTATCTTATTTATTCAATATCCATTGTGAGCACATAATCTCAGAAACTGGACTATATGGGGAAGTACTCTGCATCGATCGTGACTGGAGGAAGACTAACAATGTACAATATGCAGATGACACAACTTTGTTTGAAGTAAAGGCAACTTGAAACATTTAATGATGAAGCTCAGAAACTAGGACCTTCAAAAAAGATTATACCTGAACAAAAGAAAACACAAATTCTCACAACTGGTCCAATAAAATGATGATAAATGGAAAGGAAATTAAAACTTTGAAAGATTTACTTATACCTGAACAAAAGCCCATAGAAACGGTAGTATAGGGATTAAACATTTGGAACATTTGTTATAAAAGACTTTTTTAAAGTTTTAAAATGCAAAGAGTTCACTTTAATGACTAAGACAAGCCTGACCCAAGCCATGATATTTTTTACCACATATGCTTGAGGAAGCTGGATTAAAAAAAAAAAAAAGAAGAAGAAATTTGAAGAAACATCGATACATTTAAATTGTGATGTTGGCAAGAATATTGAATATACCATGGACTGCCAGAAAAACCAACAAATCTCTACTGGAGGAAGTACAACCAGATTTCTACCTAGAAGCCAGAACAGCTAAACTTTGTCTTGCTTACTTTGTAATTTCCTGATATCATAAGAGAAGATCAATCACTAGACAAGGACGATATATTTGGTAAAATGGAGAATGAGTGAAAATGAGGAAACACCTCCATGCAATCAATGGACACTGTACTGCAGCAATGGACTTAAACGGTCCAATACCTACAGGGAAGGGCAAGATTGAGTAATATGTTGTTCTGTTATACCAAAGATCACCATGAGTCTGAGTCCATGCTCAGGCCTTGGGTGGTGAAAATGGTTAAGTGGATATTACATAAAAGGTTGGTAGTTTGGACCCATCCGGAATCATCTCAGAAGAAAGGTCTTGAGATCTACTTCCAAAAAAATTATAGCAATTGAAAAACATTGGGGAGTGCAGTTCTACTCTAACACAGATGGGATGATCATGAGTCAGAATCAACTCCACCAAAATGGGCTTGTTTTTTAGACAAAAGTTCATTTACTGTATATTATGTAAAGTTCATTTACAAGGTATATTATTGGTTACAAATCATAGCTGATAGGTTTAATAACAGAATCAGCAATCAAAGGCTGTAAAATAGATGCTGGAGCATGGATTTAAAATATATATATATATTTCATAGGAACAAATTCTGTATTGAACCTGAGTCAAAAAACTTCATCTGTACTATGAATTTGTGAGAGAACAGTGTTGTTGCTGTTGTTAGGTTGCATGCAGTTGGCTCTGGCTCATAGCTATCCTATGTACAACACAATGAAACACTGTCTGGTCCTGTGCAGCCTCACAATCCTTGTTATGCCTGAGCCCAGTGTGGCAGCCACTGTCTTAATACATCTCATTGTGGTGTCCCCTTTTCTGTTGACCCTCCACTTTATCAAACATTATTGACTTCTCCAGGGAATGGTCCCTTCTGACAAAAGTAAGTGAGATGAAGCCTGGCCATTCTAACTTCCAAGTGACATTCTGGCTGAACTTCCTCCAGAACAGATTTGTTAGTTCTGGTAATCCATGGTACTTTGAGTATTCTTTGACAACACAACTTAAAAGCTCAACTCTTCTTGGGTCTTCCTTGTTCATTGTCTAGTCTTCATAACATATGAGATGATTGAAAATACCATGACTTGGGTTAGTCACACCTTGTTGTTGTTGTGTTTGCCATCGAGTCAGATCCGACTCATAGAAACCCCTCTTTGGGTTTCCAAGGTGGTATCACTACAGAAATAGATTGACCAACTTTCCTTCCAAGGAGTGGCGGTGGGTTTGAACCCCCAGTGTTCTGGTTACCAGTCAAATGCATTAGGCATTTTGCACACCTTAGTCTTCAAAAAGACATCTTTGCTCTTCAGCACTTTAAGGTCTCTTGCATCAGATTTGCCAGTGCAAAACATCATCTGATTTCTTGACTGCTGCTTCCGTTGGTGTCTATTGTGGAACCAAGTAATATGAAATGTTTGACAACCACGATATTTTCTCCATTTATCATGATACTGCTTATTGGCCCAGTTGTGAGGATTTTCATTGTCTTTATATTCAGGTGTAATCCATACCAAAGACTGTAGTCTAATCTTCATCAGTGAATGCTTCAAGTCATCTTCACTTTCCACAAGCAAAGTTGTGTCATTTGCATGTTGCAGGTTGTTAATGAGTCTTCCTCAAATCCTGATGCCATGCTCTTCTTCTTCATATAATCCGGTTTCTTGGATTATTTGCTCAGCATATAGATTGAATATGTATGGTGAAAAGATACAACCCTGACACACCCCCTTCCTAATTTTAAACCATGCAATATCCCCTTGTTCTGTTCAAATGACAGCATCCTTGTCTATTACAGGTTTCTACTGAATACAAATAAGTGTTCTAGAATTCCCATTTTCTCAATGTCATCCATAATTTGTTATGATCCACACAATCAAATGCTTTTGCATAGTCAATAAAACACAAGAAAACATCTTTCTGGTATTCTTTGCTTTGAACCAAGATCCATCTGATATTAGCAATGATATCTCTCATTCCATGTCCTCTTCTGAATCCACCTTGTATTTCTGGAAGTTCTTTGTTAATATACTGCAGCAAACATTTTTGAACTATCTTCAGCCAAATTTTACTTGCATGCAATATTAATGATATTGTTTGATACTTTCCAAATTCTGTTGGATCACCTTTTTTGGAATGGGTACAAATCGGAACTCTTCCAGTCAGTTGGCCAAGTGGCTATCTTCCAAATTTCTTGGCATAACTGAGTGAGTGCCTCCAGTGGGGCTTTTGTTTGTTGAAACATCTCAATCGGTATTCCATCAATTCCTGGAGCCTTATTTTGTATCTTTATATATATTTCTAAATATTCTGACTCTTCTGACTGTGGAGTGAATGTGAGCCAGTAGTGATATCTGGTTCCCAAAATGGTATAATCTTAGACTTCATGATTGTTAATAATATGGTGGGCAGTAATAATCCCACATTGTTTTGTGCAATCTGTTGTCAGGCCAAAAATGGCACTCATTCATTCTGTTGTATAACTGTTCACAAAACTAAAAAATATAAATTGACACATATTCTGAAGAGAGTAGCCAGTGTCTTGAATGAATATGAAGAAGTGGTATTTGAGTAATGATTAAAGGAAGCAGAAACAATAGGAAAATGGAAAATTAGAGAGTGATAACTCTCACTAATTATTCAAATAGAACATAAATAAAACATGAACAATGCATAAGAAAATATACCACAATATTGTTTTAAGTAATATTTTTGATATATCAACATTTAAAGTTATTTCAGAAAACATCATTAACCTTTTTTATTCTGTTTTTGTGATATTCTAAGCAGGTGCTTGAGAGCATTCTGCAGATACAATAGGCTGCTTTGGGAGGTGATGAATTTCCAGAAAATATCCATACTATAGAGGTAATATATTCAGTATTCATATATTCAAAGAGTACTTGGATCATAAGATTGCCAAAATTATTTTAAATCAATCAGTGCTATTTTTGTTCCTAAATAATCAATCCTTTTTATTAATTCACCTTCATATATAAATTGAATAGTTACATAGAGACTTTACAGTAAATAAAATTGAGATAAGTTAGGTTAATATATATTAGAATCTACATTTCACTAAGAACTTTACCCAAATGAAAGACATAAAATTATATTTTCAATTGCATATTAACCCATTGCAGTCTTAATGGATATCAAACTGTTGATTTAGTATTTTATAAATAAGTTGCGTATTATTTATAAAGATCATTGGTAGATGGTACAAGGCCAACCACATCTTTACTATGTAGACAGAGGAGATTTAATTTTTCTATCCATTTTTATGGCTATTAATATGAAATCTTATTTTTAATAAAAATATTTGTTTCATAGTCTTACACAAATGTACATGAATTATTTCATTTACAGCAATGGCTTCAATAAACACATTATTTTAAAAAAGAATAGGAGATGTTATTTTTATTCTTTGGTAGAAATTCTAAGTTATATTTTAAAATATC
>NW_006921609.1:21286659-21292141 GCF_000298275.1 Orycteropus afer afer
TTTTATTTCAGGGACAATAACCTCCCAAAGGAAATTACAATGAGTAAAAATCAGTGTACTAAGTTAAGACTCTTCTTGTCCATTTTTTTGTTGATTAAGTTTAAGCCTCAGAAAAATATGTCTGGATTTCTATTTCCCCTTAACTCTATTGCATGCCATGAAGAAAATATTGGGTTTAATTATTTTTCTTTTTCAAAAAATAATTTGCTATCCAATACACTGGAAACCACGTGCTAAAAATTACATTTTGAATAACAAAGAATATTTCTCTTGAATCAGCATTATTTAGCAGTCAATAAGCAATATTCATTTATCTTCATAGCAAACAAATGAAATCCAAAGCTCAAGTACAGAAAGCACTATAATTACATATACATAAAGTATATTTTCCTATATTATTAATCATGATTTTTTATGTATCTTTGAGCACAAAAAGGTCAATATAGTTATATATAAATAATTACATGTAAGTAATTATTTTACATACAATTAAATGTGAATATATATATAATTAAAAATAAATTTATTATCATAGTTGATATTTTAGTCTTATTTTTGTGATAAAATATGTTATAAATTTGGGGTCTGTGTAAAGTCTAAACTTCTCTCTATCTCTTCGTAGCCTGATTCATAACTCTCACACTTGATGCTTGTGGCCTGTCTTCTCTGCACTAAGTTGATTATTTCATAGGTAAACATGCAATATCTAAAGGGTGTGCTTGTCCAGTAGATTTGTCTTTGCTGAGTATTGGTGCATGAAGGGACTGGGGCAATCAAATGTAAACACAGGATTGTGGAGAATTAAGAGCTCAGGGCACCAAGTTGGGATAGTCATTATGGGATATGAGGAGGAACATGAGAGCCAGACAAAAGAGAAAATAAAATAATGATAATAATAATAATTTTCTTTATTTTACAGTTGAAGAAATTGAGACTCAGTGAAGTTGTTATATATTCATATTTATCCTATCAAAACATCTTTGTAACATCATATTTTTTTTATAAATGAGCATTTTTATTGCAATATAATATAATGTACACATGAATTTTGACAATTTGGTACCCATGTAATGACAATGAACAGCTCTGCCCGTGTAGTGAATAAGGCTGCTAACTCAAAGATCAGTGGTTTAAACCTACCAGCAGCTCCAGAAAGGAAGATAAGACAATCTAATTCCCTAAAAATTACAGCCTTAGAAAACAAATGGGAATCACCATGAGTTGGAATTGAGTCAATAGCAATGAATTTGTTATTTTTTCAACCCCAACACACCCTTTGAATATAGTATGTTTACCCAATGACAGTGAAAACCTTATTAATAGCAGTGAAACACTGTCTGATATAGTGCTAGAAGATGAGCCCCTCATGTCTGAAGGCACTCAAAATATGACTGGAGAAAAGCAGCTTGAGAAAACAAAGTCAATTATTATAAGGGCATGTGTAAAGATCTGGAGTTGGAAAACCAGAAGGGAAGAACACACTTGGCATTTCTCAAGCTGAAAGAATTGAGGGGAAAAATTAAAACTCAAGTTGCAAAATTGAAAGATTCCATGGGAAATATGTTGAATGATACAGGAAACATCAAAAGAAGATGGATGGAATAAACAGAGTCACTATACCAAAAAGAATTGATAGATGATCATTCATTTCTGGAGGTGGCATATGATCAAGAAACCATGGTATTGAAAGAAGAAGTTGAAGCCACACTGAAGGAAGTGGCAAAAAACAAGGCTCCAGGAATTGATGGAATACCCATTGAGAAGTTTCAATGAATGGATGTTGTGCTGGAGCCACTAAATCATCTATCCAAAGAGATTTGGAAGACAGCCACCTGGCTAACTGACTGGAAGAGATCCATATTTGTGCCCATTCTAAAGAAAGGTAATTCACAGAATGTGGAAATTCTTGAACAATATTATTGATATTGCACAAATAACATCTTACTAAAGACAATTCAAAAATGGCTGCAGCAATATATTGACAGAGAATTTCCAGAAATGCAAGCTGAATTCAGAATAGGACATGGAGATAAGGATATCATAACTAATGTCAGATGAATTTTAGCTCAAAGCAAAAAACACCAGAAAGATGTTTACTTGTGTTATATTGACTATACAAAGCCATTCAATTGTATAGATCATAACAAATTATGGATAACATTGAGAAGAATAGGAATTCCAGAACACTTAATTGTACTCATGAGGAACCTGTACATAGACCAAGAGACTGTCTTTTGAGCAGAACAGCATGGTTTAAAATCAGGAAGGCAGTGTGTCAAAATTGTATCCTTTCAGCATACTTATTCAATCTGTATGCTGAGCAAATAATCCAACAAATTGACTATATGAGGAAGAACATGACATCAGGATTGGAGGAAGGCTTATTAACAACCTGAACTATGCAGATGACACAATTTTGCTTGCTGAATGTGAGGATGATTTGGAATAGTTACTGATGAAAATTAAAGACAACAGTATGCAATATGGATTGTTGTTGTTGTTGTTATGTGCCATCGAGTCGGACCTGACTCATAGCGACCCCTCCTTGGGTTGCTGAGGCAGTATCACTATGGAAGTAGATTGCCCAACCTTCCTTCCAAGGAGTGGTTGGTAGGTTTGAACCTCCAGCCTTCTGGTTAGCAGTCAAGTGCCATAGGCACTATGCTACCAGAGCTCCACAATATGGATTACAACGCAATATAATAAAAACAAAAATCCTCATAAAAGAACTAGTAAGTAGTATCATGATAGATAGAGAGAAGTTTGAAGTTGTCAAAGACTTCATATTGCTTGGTTCCACAATCAACACCAATGGAAGCATCAAAAGACATACTGCAATGGACAAATCTGTTGCAAAAGACCTCTATCAAGTGCTGAAGAGCAAAGATATCTCCTTGAATAGTAAGGTGAACCTGACCCAAGCCTTGGTATTTTCACTCACCTCTATGCATGTGAAAGCTGGACAATGAACAAGGAAGACCAAAGAAGAGTTGATGGTTTTGAGTTGTGGTGTTAGTGAAGAATGCTGAAAGTACTGTGGACTGCTAAAAAAAAAAAAAAAAAAAAAACTAACAAAGCTATCCTGGAAGAACTGCAGCTGGAAGGTTCCTTGGAAGCAAAAATGGCCAGATTTTGTCTCACCTACTTCGGTCATGTTGCCAGAAGGGACCATCCTCTGGAGCAAGACACCATGCTTGGTAAAGTGGAAGGTCAAGGAAAAAGGGGAAGCCCTCAATAAGATGGATTGACATGGTTGCTACAGTGATGGGCTCGGGCATAGCAGGGATTGTGAGTCTGGCACAGGACTGGGCAGTGTTTCATTCTTCTGTTCTTAGGGTTGCTATGCATCAGAAACTACTCAATGGCACACAACAACAAATAACAACAATGCAGTAATAATAATAATACTTGCCTCATCCTAGAATGTTCTCTTACATTCCTTTTAGTTATTTCCTACACTAAGCTTTCAGATAGTCACTTTCTTATTTCTATCATTGTAGTTTAAATTTGTTAATATTCTTTTACCTCAAAGAACTATATGACTCTTCCAAAACCAAAACAAACCTATTGCTGTCCAGTGCATTCTGACTCACAGTGACTCAAAAGGACAATGTAGAACTACCCTACAGGGTTTCCAAGGTTATAGATCTTTACAGAAGCAGACTGCCACATCTTTCTCCCACAGAGCAACTATAGGGTTTGAACCACAGACCTTTTGGTTAGCAGATGAGCACTTAAACACTGTCCTACCAGAGCTTCTCTATGACACTGACATACTTGAATTTTGATCAGTATACTATTTTTGAGATTATTCCATGTTTTTGCATGTATAAGTAGTTATTTCTTTTTTATTACTTTCTCTCCAGCATTATGCCCCACCAATATACTCCAACTTACTTTGTTCCCATTATTCTAACTTTGTCTGTGTTCCTTTGAAGTGAGAATATGTTCCTGACTCAAGGCTCTTCGTGTTTTTTTTTTTTCTGTCATTCTATTAGATCTGTGATCAAACATTTTCTTATCTGTAAGGCCTTCTCAGTTCACTCTATTAAATTTAAAATATCACCCCACTGCCCCACAATAGGGGAGCTCTGGTTGCATAGAGGATAATGCACTTGACTGCTAACCAGAAGGTCAGTGGTTCAAACCCACCAGCTGCTCTGTGGAAGTAAGACAGGGCAATCTACTTCTGTAAAGATTTACAGCCTCAGAAACCCAGTGGTGGTCGCTATGAGTCAGAAACGACTTTATGGCAGTGAGTTTGGTTTTGGATTTGCCCACAATACCCACTTGTCATACTTTGTTTCTGCCCTTCCTTTCATCATCATCACATATATTGTTGTTGCTGTTGCTTTGTGCCATCAAGTCGGACCCAACTCATAGTGGCCACTCCTTGGGTTTCTGAGGCAGTGTCACTATGGAAGTAGATTGACTAACCTTCATGTATATTGCGTATTGTTTTTTTCTTTGTTTTTCCCACTAGAATACAAGAACTATGAGGGCAAAACTTTTGTCCCATTTGTTCATTGATAAAATTATATATCTAGATTGTGCACTAGTATATTTCAAGTACACAGAAATAATTTAATGAATTATCTCTCACTTTATGCACACAAAATCTCAATATTGTCCAGTTTTTTAATTCTATTGAGTCATTTAGCTTTGAATATGTTGCAATAGAAGAGGCATCCAATGTGTTTCATCAGGTCATTTTAAAAATAAGTCTTAAGGAGGCTTTATGATTTGCCCAAGGTCATTTTGTTCATAAGAGCCAAAAGAGTCAGTCTGGGCTTGATTTTTAGTGCTTTCTTCAATAGTAAAAATGTTCTCCTTCTTCAAAAAGTGCATGTGTAGGTGTGTAAGGACAGTGTAGAATTTTACTATAAAAAGAACATACAGTTGTTTCTGGAACACAGGGTTTTCTTTGTCAGCACAATGTCACACTGCACTAATTTAGCACTTACATGATAACAGTCTATAATGAAGAAATGGTAGCGTATATTTATCCAATTTTAATAATAAAATTTTACTTGGCCTTAACTGAAAGATGTGTGAAAATACCCTTGAAGGCCATAATATAGTTCATAGATTTCTCTCCACCTTATAATAAAAATATTTTCCCTTCCATCTTTCTTCCTTTGTAAAGAATTACAGATCATCACATTCCTAAATGAAAAATGTGGAAAATGATAGCAGATGTGTTTCACATTCATTTAGGAGGGAAATAAAATATTCTAGGTAGATCACTCTCAAATAAATAGAATATTAATTCTACCTGACTATACAGAAAGAAGAGAGTTATTTCAGAAAATGGCACATAATTAATTGCTTTAAAAGGTTGCAGAACCAAATAATGAAATTACAATGTTGAAAGCCTATTTGTGATTGTAATATCAATGAGACTACTCAGAATTCCCAGGGCTTCTAGAATAATTTAATAGTAGGGTAAAGTAAGTTTACTTAAAATTTTTAAAGCATGCTG
>NW_006921609.1:21293476-21295417 GCF_000298275.1 Orycteropus afer afer
AAAAAAAAAAAAAAAAATTACAGCCTTGGAAAATCTATGGGACCATTCTATTCTCTCCTATTGGGGTGGTATGCGTTGGAATTGACTGGATGGCAGTGGCTTGGGTTTGGTTCTATCATTCATTCTCTCTCTCTCTTTGCTCAATTTCTTTTCTTCCATATCAGTATTTTTGAACTTAATAAACTTTTTTTCTTCTTTGCTGTCCATCACCAATACAACACAGGGTTGTATCTTCAGTGTCCAGTCATACTCAGAGTACAGTTTATAAGCACTTGTTATATACCAAACCAAACTCACTGCTATGTAGTTGATTCTGACTGCTAGTGAGCCCTTCTCTGTTTCTAAGGCTGTAAAACTTTACAGAAGCAGACTGCCTCATCTTTCTTCTGCAGAAAGTCTGGTGGCTTCAAAATAACAGTCTTGTGGTTAGTGGCCAAATGTCTTAAGCATCACACAACATATTATATAGATGAGTGCATGTTAATTAAGTAGGCAATAATTAACTAATTATTAATCTAGTACAATTTAGTACTAGAGTCATAGTTTTTATATTCAAGGAAAATTGGGAAAATAAATAATTCATTTTTAAAAGATAAAAGAAAATAGAACTACCTTAACAAAGCATCAAGTTATAATAGAATTATTTAGATATATGATAGGAAATGATGCAGCACTGTACGTAATTCTGTTTCCTATAATAGTTGTTGAGAGTACTATTCTAGAGTATATTTGAATGCTTATTTGAGTCCCACTCTTTGAGGAAAAAAAAAAGTATGTCCTAGAAATTAACTAGTGAAAAAATGTTAGAGTATTTAGCTGTATAAAATGTGTTCTACTTACTTATTTTGTCAGGATGGTACAAACTTACTTAAAGATTAATAAATTGAAAGGGGCTCCAGAAAACCTGCTTTTGTTTTAGGTAATTAAATTGATGATATAATTCCGTTCACTGTTCACATACAACTATTACATACAGATATAATCTATTCAGTGAGGAAAAAAAATCATAAAATAAGAGTAAAACTAATGAGAGAAACATAATATAAAAATTATACCAAGAATTCAAACAAAATTTACCTCTGATTTTTAATCTCAAGAATGATCCTTTTATTTTATTGATTTTGCTAGATTTCATAAGAAAACTCTTTTTCATTGGATTACACCAAGTATACTTGCTCTGATTTATGGGGATCTATAGCTCAGTATATTGACAGAAAGCTTCCAGAAATGCAAGTTGGATTCAGGAGAGAATGTGAAAGGAAGGATATCACTGTTGATGTCTGACTGATCTTAGCTTAAAGCAAAGAATACCATAAAGATATTTATTTATGTTTTATTGACTATGCAAAAACATTTGATTTTGTGGATCACAACAAATCATGGATAACACTGAAAAGAATGGGAATTCCAGAACACTTGATTGTACCCATAAGGAACCTGTAGAGCAGGATGCTGTCCTTCGAACAGAACAAGAGGACACTACACGGTTCAGAATCAAGAAGGGAGTGTGTCAGGGTTGTATCCTTTGACCATGCTTTTTCAACTTGTATGCTGAGCAAATAATCCAAGAAACTGGATTATATGAAGAAAAACATGGCATCAGGATTGGAAGAAGACTCATTAACAACCTGTGGTATGCATATGACACAACTTTGGTTGCTAAAAGTGAGGATGACTTGAAGCACTTACTGATGATGATTAAAGGTGACACAGTCTGCAGTAAGGATTGCACCTCTAAATAAAGAAAACAAAAATCCTCACAACTAGTCCAATAAAAAGCTTCATGGGGAATAAAGAAAAGATTGAAGTTGTCAAGGATTTCATATTACTTGTTTCTACAATCAACACCAGTGGAAGCAGCAGTCAAAACATCAAATGATGTATTTCATTAGGCAAATCTGCTGCAAAAGACCTCTTTCAAGTGCTGAAGAGCTCCTTGAA
>NW_006921609.1:21310230-21315960 GCF_000298275.1 Orycteropus afer afer
CCTTCCGAGGAGTGGCTGGTGGGTTTGAACCGCCAGCTGTCTGGTTAGCAGGCAAGTGTCTTAGCCACTATGCTACCAGAGCTCCCTTGTAGTCATATGGAAATTATGTTATCACTGACAGTGTTGTACTTCAGGAGACATCTTGAAACATCCTTTGAGATGATGAATGCCATGCCACTCTTCTTCAAATTTTCATTCCTGACATTGTAGTTCGTATGGTTGTCTGACACAAAGTGGGCAAAACTGGTCCATTTCAGCTCAGTAATGTCTAGTATATCAACCTTTGTGTGTTCCATTTCATTTTTGACAACTTTCTGTTTTCTGTACTTCATACATTCCATGTTCCAATTATTAATGGATGTTTGAAGCTGTTTCTCCTCAATTTGAGTCATGCCACATCAGCAAATGGAGGTCTCAAAAGCTTTACTTTATCCACATCATCATCGTTGGTTCTACTCTGATGAGGCAGTACTTTCCCAGTCATATTATGAGTATCTTTGACTTAAGGGACTTGTCTTCCTGCACTGTATCAGACAATGTTTCTGAGCTATTCATACATTTGTCCAGTAATGTATCAGACAGTGTTTCTCTGTTATTCATAAGGTTTTCCCTGGCCAATTCTTTGAGAAGTGGATGGTCTCTTCCTTCTTCCAGTCTGCCTCAGTCTGTTAGCTGCGTTGAAACCTATGTACCATGTGCAACCCTGCTGGCATTTGAAACACAAGTGACACAGCCTCAAGCCTCACAGCCATGGGGAAGCCACCATAGTTCGACAAACTGACGGACAAGTTTGTCTCCCTTAGGCATTCAAAACTTCTCTGTCCTCCCCTTACCTGGATTGAACCTGGATCCTGCCACTTTGTTGTCTCTCCTATGTTCCCTCCCTTTCCTGCCTCTGAGGTGAGGCCTGGGTCCCTACCCTTACCTGGATCCTTCAGCTTGTGTTGTCCAATTCAAGAATACTAGAAACAAAAATTTAAGTTATATATTAGAAAGGAGTACTAGAGAATCAAACCCTGAATGTTGGAGTAAAAAGGGTTTTGTTGTACCTACACTTTTACAATATATTTTACAGCAAACCTGGCTTTTTGTTTTTGTTTCATTTTATTTTCTGTAAAAATTCTCTAGTTAAGAAGAAGTATTTTTAGTCTTCTTGTTAAACTCTATTTTGAGGTAGTATCTACAAAAGAAAATTTCTTTGAAAAATTCATTAGAACAATTTACTTCCTTTAAAATAATCTATAGAACAATATCACTTTTCTGTGTTTTCTAGAATATATTTTTTATATATTATATTTTCCAGATACCCCCAAGAAAGCATCACTATTCAATTGTAGGCCATTTTGAGTTGTCTATCATATCACACTATCGCTAATATGAACTTTCTAAGTGAACAAGATATTGAACCTGAACTTTTTGACAGGGTAAATACAAGCTTGTCATCTTAAATATGTGGTGCTCAGGATTCAAAAAAGTATTCAGGCTATGGAAAGCACATGCAGTTATACACATAGCCAACATCCCACAATGCTTGGAATGAGAGGTCTATTGACTTTTTTTACTTAACAGCACTGCACAAATCCCTGCAATTTCATTGTAGGATTTAGTACCTTCCTCTGCTGGGATCAATACCTCTTTTTGTTGGTAAATGGTATTCATTCTCTTTAACAGTTATGAGACAGTAAATAAGTCAGCATACAGGCAAACATTTTAACTTAAAAAAAAATTAAAAAAAGAAGAAGAAAGGACACACATGGCTATTATAATTGATACATTATTTGGATGAATTTAAATTATTTATAAGTGCTTTGTGTTCACTTTCTCTTTTATTCATACTCTTATGATAGAATGCTTTGTTACCCTTGAACCAGTTTTAAATATATATGTCTCCCTGCTAGCCCATGGGCTTTCTAACTGAATTGATAATCTCATTTATCTCCCTAATTCTAGCTTCATTCCTAAAGGCTACCATATATTACACGTTAAATGGGTTAGTTCAATGAATTATCAAATGAATGTCAGAGATGATTGCTGTATACTTCCTTCTCCCCTTCCTTCAGAAATTGGGGCAGATTATCAACTTACTATTACAGAAACTAGAACTGGAATATCTGAGATGAATGGAGTATTCCCGAGAACATTATATTAGATATGTAAAGCTTTATATATTCTAAGGTAGATTATTTTCTTTGTGGTTTATTGGGAAAAAAAAATGGAGAATTATGTTAAACTAATTATTCCTATCTTCCTGCCACAGGAGACTGTCCAGCCTATAGTCACTGGTGTATTTCTAACGGTTGTTTAAACACATCATCTTTTCTGATTGGTTCATATTTGTACTGTATTGTAGCAACTGTAGGTACACGTGCTTTCATTATCAGGTGTAATGTACATAGAGATTACAAACTAATTATTTAACTAAAATACCATCAGGAATATAATTTTTTTTTTTTTAAATAATGCAATTAATTCAAAATCCAGGGCTGAATTATATATAGTTTGTCACTTCCTTCTTCTTTTGGTACCCATAATTAATTCTATAGTACTGTAATTGGCAATAGAATGAAGAAAACAAAGATCAGGACAAGAGAAATAAGGAGTGCTGGGAGACTCAGTTTGCAACATTTTTGTTAAGTGCTATTGAGTAGATTTTGACTCAAAGTGACCCCTATATACAACAGGACAAAACATTTGTCAGTCCTGAACCATCCTCACAATCATTGCTGTTTTTGTACTTTGTTGCTGCCATTATGTCAATCTATTTATTTGAGGGTCTTTTACTTTGCAGTATTACATATCATCATACAGGTATGATGATATCAGTCACTCTCCTTGAGAAGGGGAGATCAAGGCAAAAATGTGAAGGTTGTGAGAGTTATTCAAGGAGATTTCTAAGGAAGAACAGAACATAGAAGACAGGACATCTAGAGCACAAGCTTGCAACTCAAGGTTTATGTATTTATTTATTTATTTATTTATTTCCCTCAGTTCTTTCAGCTTGAGAAATGCCAAGCATGTTCTTCGCTTTTGGTTTTCTAACTCCAGGTCTTTGCACATTTCTTTATAGTAATTGGCTTTGTGTGGTCCAACTGCTCTTTGAAATCTTCTGTTTAGCTCTTTTATCTTGTCATTTTTTCCAGTTGTTTTAACTAATCTCTGCTCAAGGGCAAGGGCAAGTTTGAAAAGCTCTTTTGACATCCATTTTGGTCTTTTCTTCTTTTCTTGTATTTTTAATGATCTTTTGTTTCCTTCATGGATGATGCTCTTGAGGTAATCCCACAATTTCTCTTGTTTTTAGTCATTGGTGTTCAATGCATCAACTTAATTCTTTGAATGGTCTCTAAATTCAGGAGGGATATAATCAAAGTCATATTTTGGCTCTTGTATTTGTTTTGATTGTCTTCATCTTCAACTTGAATGTGCATATGAGTTATTGATGGTCTGTTCCACAATCAGCTCCTGACCTTGTTTTGGCCATATTAGGTTTTCATAAAATATTAACAAAACAGAACACATTGTGAACACATTTATTGTAATATTAAAGCCCTGATATTCAACTGTGAGTACATTCACAGCATACCTACATTAATTGAAATTTTCTATAAAACAAAACAATAGTTGTTTTAAGTAAAATTTTGTTCATTATAATTTAATTTATTCTCAATTTTTTTTTATCATTGCAATTATATCTAACTTTGGTAAATCAAGAAAGAAAACTCCCAGTCTTCTGTTCTCTCCATTACATTGACAATTTTAAAAATTACCTGGTAGTGTTTTATATGCTCTATCTCATTTTCATTTTGTCAGATTTATTATCAACAGTTAGATGTATTTTCCAATATATAATATCTTATTTATAGCTTTGCTTTGTCAGTATGGTGTCAATTTATTTATCCGAATATGAATGTATTATTATCTTATTTTATTTTATTTTCTATTCTTCTTATACTCATAAGAATGTGACCTCCTTGAGGGCAGAGATTTTGACTGTCTGGTTTAGCACTTTATCCCCGAAACTGGTTTAGGTTTGTTCATAGCTAGGATCAGATTATATATTGTTAGAAGAAATAAATCATAACTGATGTTGTATTCTCAGTATATACAATCTTAAGGCACCAAACTCCAAAACCAAACTGCCATTCAGTCAATTCCAACTCATAGTGACCCCACCTTGGGTTTCTGAGGAAGTGTCTTTATGGAAGTAGGTTGCCCAATCTTCCTTCCAAGGAGGGGTTGGTGAGTTTGAACCGCCAGCCTTCTGGTTAGCAGTCAAGTGCCTTAGGCACTATGCCACCAGAGCTCCCAGCACACCATATCCATTTGTTCCATTACTGGTGATATTAATTTTGATTGCTTGGTTAAATGATGTTCCTCAGGTTGTATATTTTAAGGTTTAATTTTTCTCATTGTAATTTATAACTAATCTGTGGGAAAATGCTTCAGGACAATATTCATATCATGTTCTACTTCAAATATTCACCCAATATGTTTCATATTTTATACGGAATATTTCATATCCTATATGGAATATTGTATCAGGGAAAAATCACTGTAAAGGACATTATTGAGACAATTATAGAAATTTGATTTTGTAGAGAATTACTATTCTAATGGTTGTTTCTTGATAATTATTTTGTGGGTGTGTAAAAGCATTTTTTTTTACTTTAGAAAAAATAATTAGAAATAAATAGACATAGTATCTAAAATTAATTAACTAAAAATCTAAGTAACTAAGAATATTCAATTGTCTAATGGTTTTAGCTGTTGAAAGAAAAATCTCCCAAATGAATATGTTCTTTTGTTGCAAATGATGATTTGAAATTATCAAATATGCACAAAATATTGATAAAGAGGGGTTTTCTTGTCTGTGCATAGATTAATATCCCATGCTCCACTTATTTTCTTTTAAGTCTAATAAAGTGTTTTTTTTGGAAGATGGGGTGGGATCTGTTTGTTTTTTGTTTGAATACCTTGCATGCCATGCCACTTATAATGTCTTTGCATTTCCCCCAATATATCAAGCATGCCTATCAGAACTTTCATTCATAAATGACAGTTAATACAGAAATCAATGGCTATTGTAGAGTAAATGAAAAACAAAAACTGCTATCAAGTTGATTCTGACTCATGGTGACCTCCATTGGGTTTCCAAGGTGATAAATCTTTACAGAAGTAGTTTTCCAAGTCTTGCTCCCATGGAGTGGCTGGTGGGTTTCACCCAACAACCTTCTAGTTATCAGTCAGATGCCTTATCCACTTTGCTACCAGAGCTCTTTATTTTAGATTAAGCCATCATAAATAAGGGAGTCATCTCCTTTACAAAAATACCATTTGCACATGAAAGGATATATTTCTGGAAAACTGCACCAAGACAAAAAGGCCTTAAGGAGAACAGGAGAATGCCTTGATATAAGATTGAAAAGAAGAATGAATAGATTTCTTATGATAATTGGAAAGAAACAATGCAGTATGAGTTGACCAGATAGTCCAGGCATGACCTAGAGTAGGGAATACTGAATTTAGGGTCAGGATAGCTAGAAATATTTCTGCCCATCAAGATTAGTGTGTATATATGTATGTTGTTGTTGTTGTTATTTGCCGTCGAGTTGGCCCCGACTCATAGCGACCCCTCCTTGGTTTCCCAGGCAGTATCACTACGGAAGTAGGATTGCCCAACCTTCCTTCTGAGGAGTGGCTGGTGGGTTTGAACCGCCAGCCTTCTGGTGAGCA
>NW_006921609.1:21318165-21328092 GCF_000298275.1 Orycteropus afer afer
GCACATAACAACAACAACAACAACAACATCACTATGGAAGTAGATTGCCCAGTCTTCCTTCTGTGGAGTGCCTGGTGAGTTTGAACCACCATCATTCTGATTAACAGTCAAATGCATTAGGCACTATGCTACCAGACGGAATTTGACTGCTAACCAGAAGGCTGGTGGTTCAAACCCACCAGGCATTCCTCGGAAGGAAGACAGGGCAATCTACTTCTGCAGTGATATTGCCTTGGAAATCCAAGGAAGGATCACTATGAGTCGTATCCAACTTGATGGCAGTGACTTACATTAAACAGCAAATTAAACAAAAATAATAATTAATAGTAATTTAAAATAAATTTGGGATCTTTGTATTTTCTTAAACAACTGACTTGACAGTGTGGTAATCTGGCAAGAATTGGAAATAAGAATTTTCCTTTGGTCCATTATTATTCTATCTCTGTGTAATATGATATTGAGAATTTTTTGTGATAACCCTTCTCAATATTAGAAGGTTTCTTATAAACTATGTACAGATATTTATGATTATTTTGCCACCACAATGCAACATATAAAGTTTATTGTTGTTGTTAGGTGCTGTCAAGTCACCTCCAACTCAGCAACCCTATGTGCAACAGAACAAAACCCTGCCCAGTCCTGTGCCAGCCTCGCAATAATACTTGCTATATACCTGAGCCCATCGTTGTAGCCACTCTGTCAATCCATCTCATTGAGGGCCTTCCTCTTTTTCATTGTTCTACCACTTTACCAAGCATCATATCACGCTCCAAGGAATGGTCCTTTCCAACAAAATGACTGAAGGAAGTGAGACAAACTCTTGCCATTCTCACTTCCAAGGAGCATTCCAGCTGCACTTCTTCTTAGACATGTTTGTTAATTCCCTTGGAAGATCACAGTACTCTTAGCATTTTTCTCCTACACCACAACTCAAAAACATCAACTCTTCTTCAGTCTTCCTTATTTGTTCTCCAGCTCTCACATATATATGAGGCAATTGAAAATAGCATGGATTGGGTATTTCACACCTTAGTCTTCAAAGAGACATCTTTGCTCTTCAGCACTTGAAAGAGCCCTTTTGCAGCAGATTTTCCCAGCAATACATCATCTGATGTCTTGACTGCTGCTTCCTTTGGTGATTGTGGAACCAAGTAATATGAAATCTTGACAACTTCAAACTTTTCTCCATTTTTCATGTTGCTGCTTATTGGCCCAGTTGTGAAGATTTTTGTTTTCTTTATGTTCAGGTGTAATCCATATTGCAGACTGTAGTCTTCAGTCTTCATCAGTAAGTTCTTCAAGTCATCTTCATGTTCAGCAAGCAAAGTTGAGTCATCTGCATATCACAGGTTGTTAATGAGTCTTCCTCCAATCCTGATGGCATGTTCTTCCTCATATAGTCCAGCTCCTTGGATTATTTGCTCAGCATACAGATTGAATAAGTATAGTGAAAGGACATGACCCTAACACACTCCCTTCCTGATTTTAAACCATGCAATGTCCCTTTGTTCTGTTTGAAAACAGCCTCCTAGTCTATGTACAGGCTCCTCATGAGTACAATTAAGTGTTCTGGAATTCCCATTTTTCTCAATGTTATCCACAATTTGTCATGATCCCCATAATCAAATGTTTTTTGCATAGTCAATAAAACACAAGTAATCAGCTTTCTGGTATTCTTTGCTTTCAGCCAAGTCCATCTGATATCAGCAATGCTATCTCTCATTCCACGTCCTCTTCTGAATCCAGCTTGCATTTCTGGAAGTTCTCTGTCAATGTATTGCTCCAACCATTTTTGAATTATTGTCAACAAGATATTACTTTTGTGTGATATTACTGATGTTGTTCAATAATTTCCACATTCTTTCAGATGACCTCTCTTTGGAATGGGTACAAATATGGATCTCTTCCAGTTGGCCAAGTAGCTGTCTTCTAAATCTCTTGGCATAGATGAACGAGTGCCTCCTTCAAGGCATCCATTTGTTGAAACATGTCATTGGATATCCCATCAATTCCTGAAGACTTGTTTTTCACCAATTCCTTCATTGCAGCTTCAACTTCATCCTTCAAAACCATTAGTTCTTGATCTTATGCTACCTCCTGAAATGGATGAATATTGACCAGTTCTCTTTGGTATAGTGATTCTGTGTATTCCTTCCATCTTCTTTTGATGTTTCCTGCATCATTCAATATTTTGCTCATAGAATCTTTCTATATTGCAACTTGAGGCTTGAATTTTTTCCTCAGTTCTTTCACCTTGAGGAATGCCAAGTGTTCTTCTCTTTTAGTTTTCTAACTCCAGCTCTTTGCACGTTTCATTATAATAATTGAGTTTGTCTTCTCAAGCTGTTCTTTGAAATCTTCTGTTCACATCTTTTATC
Source organism: Orycteropus afer afer (assembly GCF_000298275.1). Taxonomy (NCBI): domain Eukaryota; kingdom Metazoa; phylum Chordata; class Mammalia; order Tubulidentata; family Orycteropodidae; genus Orycteropus; species Orycteropus afer. The sequence goes on from NW_006921609.1 coordinate 21,320,544, forward strand.
TTGTCACTTCTTCTACTTGTTTTAGCTACTCTCCATTCAAAGGAAGTTTTAGAATCTCTTCTGACATCCATTTTTGTCTGCCTTTCCTGTCTTTTTAATGTCCTCTTGCTTTTTTCATGTATGATTTTTTTAATGTCATCCCACAATTCCTCTAGTTTTTGGTCACTTTTGTTCAATGTGCCAAATCTATTCTTTATATGGTCTCTAAATTTAGGAGGGATATAATCAAGGTCATATTTTGGCTCTTACGAACTTGTTTTAATTATCTTCAGCTTCATCTTGAACTTGCATATGAGCAATTGATGGTCTGTTCCACAGTCAGCTCCTGAGATTGTTTTGGCTTAAGATATTGAGCTTCTCCATTGCCTCTTGCCCCAGATGTAGTCAAACTGATTGCTCTGTACTCCATCTGGCAAAGTTCATATGTATAGCCACCACTGTGTTGTTGAGAAAAGGTATTTGCAATGAATATGTCATTGTTCTTGAATAATTCTATCATGTAATCTCCAGCATTATTTCTATCACCAAGGCCATATTTTCCAACTACCAGTGATTTTCCTTTATATCTAACTTTTGCATTCCAATGACTAGTGATAATCAACACATCTTGACTGGATGTTTGGTCAGTTTCAGACAGAAAAGTTTGCAAAAATCTTCAATTTCCTTGACTTTGGCTTTGATGGTTGGGTTGTAAATTCAAATAATAGTAGTATTAAGTGGTCTTCCTTGTAGGCATATGGATATTATCTTATCCTTGACAACATTGTACTTCAAGATAGATCTTGAAATATTCTTTGTGACAATGAATGCCAGGCCACTACTCTTCAATTTGTAATTCCTAGCATAGAAGATCATATGGTTGTGTGATTCAAAATGGCCAAAATAGTCCATTTCAGATAAATAATACTTAGGATATTGATCTTTATGAGTTCCATTTCATTTTTGATAACTTCAAACTTTTTCTAGATTCTTACTTTGTGCATTCTATGTTCCAGTTACAAATAATGTTTGCAACTATTTCTTCTCATTTTGAATCATGCTACATCAGCAAATGGAGGTCCTGATAGCTTTACTCCATCCACGTCATTAAGATCGCCTCTATTCTAGGAAGCAACCCTTCCCCAGTTGTATTTTAAATGCCTTCTGTCCTGAGGGGCTCATTTTCAGACACTATATCTGACAGTGTTTCAAAGCTATTCATAAAGTTTTCCAGTAATATATCAGACAGTGTTTCACTGCTTTTCATAAGGTTTTCACTGGCCAATTTCTTTTAGAAGTTGGTGGCCACTTCCTTCTGAATCTGTCTTAGTCTGGAAGCTCTACTGAAACCTGTCTACCAGCAGTGACTCTGCTGATTTTTGAAATACCAATGACATAGCCTCCAGCCTCACAGCAACACACAAGCCACTACATTACAACAAATTGTCAGACGAGTGGTGGATGATAAAGTTTAGGAACCAATAATCTAAAAATCAAGACCCTTGAGACTTGCAGCTATACCAAACATGAATGTGGTATGGGAAGCTCCTTAGATTGAAAGTCCTCATCTTTTCTCCAGAAAAACAGCTTTCTGCGAATAGTTGTGACTTCTCCAACAACTTAGAATAAAAGCAATGTCTACCTTTGTAAGTGAAAATGTATGCTGATGGACAATTTGACAACCAAAATTGGTGATGGTTGCAAAACATGATTAAAGTAATTGTTTTTATTCAGTTATATATATTAAAAAAAAAAAAAAATTGGGGAGGCAGCTATCTGGCCAATTGATTGGAAGAAGTTCATATTTGTGCCCATTCAAAAGAAAAGTGATCTACAAGAATGAAGAAATGATGGAAAAATATCATTAATATCACAGGAAAATAAAATTTCGATGAACATAATTCAAAAATGATATCAACAGTACATTGACAGGGAAATGACATAATTTCAAGCCAGAATCAGAAGAGGATGTAGAATGAAGCACATTATTGCTGACGTCAGATGGATCTTGTCAGAAAGCAAAGAAAACCAGAAAGATGTTTACCTGTATTTTATTGACTATGCAAAGGCATTTGGCTCTGTAGATCATAACAAATTATGGTTAATATTTTGAATAATGAGAATTCCAGAACACTAAATTATGTTCATGAGGAACCTGAGGAACCTGTACATAGATCAAGAGGCAGTCACTGGAACAGAACAAAGGGATACTGCATGGTTTAAAATCAGCAAAGGTGTGTGTCAGGGTTGTACCTTTTTGCCATACTCATTCAATCTGTATGCTGAGGAAATACTCCAAGAAGCAGGACAATACTAAGAGGAACACAGAGTTAGGATTGGATGAAGATTCATTAACAACCTGCTATATGCAAATTACACACCTTACTTGCTGAAAGTGAAGAAGACTTGAAGCACTTACTTATGAAAGTCAAAGATGAGAATTTTCATTATGGATTACACCTTAACACACACACACACACACACACAAAAAAAATCTTTACAACTGACTAGTAAGCAAAATCATGATAAATGGAAAAGAGGTTAAAGTTGTGAAGTATTTCATTTTACTTTGATCCACAATACACACTTAAGGAAGCAGCAGTCAAGAAATCAAACAACATATGGCATTGAGCAAATCTGTTGCAAAAGACCTCTTTATAGTGTTGAAGAGCAAAGATGCCACTTGGAAGACTAACGTGTGCGTGACCCAAGTCATAACAATTCAATAGCCACATATACATGTGAAAGGTGGATAAGGAATAAGGATGACTCAAGAAGAACTGATGTGTTTGAATGATGGTGTTGGCGAAGAATATTGAACACATCATGGACTGCCAGAAGAACAAATCTATCTTGGAGAAAGTACAGCTGGAATGCTCCTTAGAAGTGAAAATGGCCAGACATCGTCCTTCATACTTCAGTCATATTGTCAGAAACGACTAGTCCTTGGAGAAGGATATAATGCTGGATAATGTAGAGGGTCAGCAATAAAGAAGAAGACCTTCAATGAGGTGGATTAATATGATGGCTGTAATTATGGGCTCAATCATGGCAACAATTGTGATAATGGCTCAAGACCAGACAATCTTTCTTTCTGTGGTACATAGGGTAACTATGAGTTGAAACCAACTTGATGACTGCCAACCATAAGGTTGGCAGTTCAAACCTACCAGCCACTCCTCAGAAGGAAGATTGAGCAATCTACTTCTGTAGTGATACTGCCTCACAAACCCAAGGAGGGATCACCATGAGTCGGATCCAACTCGACGGCAGTGATTTTTTTTTTTTTTCAACAATAATGACAACACATATGAAAAATTGAAAAGTGTTGAATTGGCAAATATGCTATCTGTGTTTTTACAAATTTTAAAAATTGTAGTAGAGATTTACATTATTAATTATTAAAATATTTAACTAATTTTCTGAAAGACATGTCTGATGTTGACATATACCAATTGGTCTGAATTAGTAATTTCATTGTTTTGGGGGTTTGAATTTGAACAAATGAGGAACAAATGTATAGTATAAAAATGAAGAGTGTGGTATCTGGAACCAGACAGTTTGGGCTCAAACCTAGTCCCACAATTTACTAGCTGAGTGATATGAGCAAGGTATTCAACCCCTCTGATCCTCATTTGAAAATAAGGAAAATAAGAATAATATTGTAAATATTGAAATAAGTTAATGCATATAAAGCTATTCAGTCATGCCAAACACTTTAGAGATTCTCAGTGAATGTTAGCTGTCAGAATTAATATTCATATATAGAAAGAATTTCCTCAGGAACCAGCTAGGATAAAAGTGCATGAACATGGGATCAGTTGACAGTGAACATAGTGTCTATCCAGGCTCATGATGCCATTGCCTTTCCTCTGCATTGAAAAATAGTACCTGATTTTAGGTCATTGGAGTAAGAACATTTAACTAACTAGTGATATACTCTCTTCTTTTCTCTTTTAGATAAATTGGGATATTTTTAAAAACATATTATTACCTTTACGTCTTATGAATGAAATGTGGAGTGATCTGCACTTAATATTATTCAACTGAGATAACTTTTTTTTTTTTTTAATTTCTATTCTGAGTCTCTAGGATTAAAAATCCTGTGTGTAAAGATAATACCAAAAACTCACAATATAAATTTTCACTACCTTTGCACCCCAAACAGCAAAATTAGACAAATTTATTTATCCCAGCACCTCCATTTCTATCATTTGCTAGATGAAGCTTTTAGACCAGATGCATTGTGTGGTCTGTGGTCACTTTTATTCCCATCACTTTCTTTGTACCTTGGTATTTTAAGTCCCTTTCCTTTTGGATATTATTAGACTGAAAAAAGAAAACACTCTAAGCCATAGAGCTTCATACATGTAGCTAAAATAGAGCTTTAGCAAAGACCAGAGACACCTACAAAGGGAAGTTAACTCTTTGATCAATACAAGGTGAGTGGCCATATGGGAGGAAAAAAAACAGAATTAAAAAAAAAAGTCAGAAAAACCAAATGTGCATAAAAAGAATGGACTACGAACTATGATATCCATTGGACTGTAAAGAAAGTTTTAATGTTCTTGCACAGTTAGAGTTTTCTGAGCAAAACTGAAAGAGAAACTTGATACCTGAGTTAAATGTGAATACACAGAAATAGTTCAGAAGTTGAAACATTGAGACACTTGGCTCATCACCCTTCTGGGATATCTGTTTATATTCCAAAAGCTAAGAAAATAGAGTCCTGACCTTCCTCTTCCAAAAGAAAATACACATTCACTAGGGAGATGAAGGAGCTCTGATAGCATAGTGCCTAAGGCACTTGACTGCTAACCAGAAGGCTGGCAGTTCAAATCCACCAGTCACTCCTTGGAAGGAAAGTTGGGCAATCTAATTCTGTAGTGATGCTGCCTTGGCAACCAAGGAAGGGTCATTATGGGTCGGGGCCAACTTGGTGGCACATAACAACAACAACAAGGACATGAAGTTGTCTTCCTCCCTCAGAAAGAGTGAGGCAATGCATGCATACATCACAGACTCATAGCTTCAAGGTCCCTCTTTTGTAATGTAGATTTTTTTTATACTCAAAGCTTGTCCATTGGCTGTCCTTACATTATCCCAGAAGAGGGAAAGACTGGGATAAAATGAAAAAATATGGTTTAATATCTTGTTTTTAAATTTCAGAATAATATGATTAAATATAAATGTCAAAAGTTGATCAACATCAATGAACTAGGAATTTAAAGATCAGACTTTATCTATAAAATATTTGTTAGAAATTAAAAGTACAGTTAGAACAGTTTGTTTAAGATCTCTCAAATTGACCCATACTTTTTTTGCTTGAGCAGTTAAATATTTTACTAATGGTTGAGGGAAAAAAAAAAAAGCACTAGTTTTGGGGTATAAAAAGTTAAAGGAAAACTGTTCATTAAAATATGGATCAGGGATTGTAGAGGGAAAAAATTAATTTATTCTGTTCTTTGGTTAGAGGAAGAAAGTTCTACACCCCCTTCCTCTTCCAGCCTTGGGCAATATAAAATTTGAGACCCTGTTAAATGACTTCATAATTTATTTCTATACTCTTTTGTCTACAAAAGATTTCCTCAGCTTTGATCATAAGGAACTCTTCCTTTAGTGCGCTATGTTTCCAAAGGTGTGTCTAACTCAATTTTTCTTCATCTCTTTGTCTTATACCATATTTAAGTGTAAGAAATTAAAGGAAACTAAAGGGAATAAGCTACCTGATCCTCTTTCATCCATGTAATTTCCCCTATTCTTATGAAATAGAACAGAACAGGAAGTTATCACCTCGCTTCAACACCCATGTAATGCCTAATTATGAAAGACATTCATTCTGCAAAGTGCCTCTCTGTTTAGTGTGATCAATTCAGACAGCTTTTTATCAGAGACTGATATAAGGTATTAGAGTCTTTATGAATTATAGGGATAATTTTTGTCTTTTAAGGATCTACCTTTCTTTATGGATTGTTCTAACAATTGTTAAAATGTCATAGCTTTCTCTTCTTACCTAGAGCTTATGAGACTAAATTATAAAAATTTAATTCTGAAGCAATCTAAAAATTTCATTGACTTTTCCCTTCATCATAGTTTTCACACAATATTCAAAATATAAACACTTATTGATATCTTTTAAAATCTGAGAGGTTTCTTTATTTTATTTAAACATAGATTTATATAAGGAGAAGAGGAGTAAAAGAAGAAAGATGAAAATTAAAAAAAAAAAAAAACAGAGATAAATGTGAGTAGAAACGCACAGTAAAATGGAGAAAAAAAGAATTAAGAGCAAGATGTATACGTATCCCAGAAAGGTACTATATATGTTATATATGTGTGTGTGTATATTTACATACTCAACCAGCTTTCAAAATAAATGCACTCAGAGTTTGTGACATCAGAGCTCTATATTTTTAAACAAGTCTGAACTTTCCTGTCTGCCAACACTCCTCCAGAAGCTCCTATGCTTCTGTTCCCTTCCATATATTGGAGATGTATGAAATAATGATTAGCAAGCTGAATAGTGAACAAAGGTATTAAAGATGGAAAAAGAGAAAAGTAGTCAGGCCCTCCAGTAATTCCATATTGTTGTTTTTGTTATGTGTCATTGAGTCAGTCTGACTCATAGTGACCCCCCATTGGGTCTCTGAGGCCGTATCACTGCGGAAGAAGATTGCTCCATTTTCCTTCTGAGGAGTGGCTGGTGGGTTTGAACTGCCAGCCTTCTGGTTAGCAGTCAAGTCCCTTAGACACTATGCTACCAGAGCTCCAGTAATTCCATAGTAGACATAGGTTCAAAGTCTTAAATATCCTAGAGCCAAAGTTATGTTTCAAAATGAAGTTTAAACTTTTAATTACTTTACTGGAAAGGATATACTCATTATTGATCAGAGGATATTGCATAACAAATAAATGATTAGGAAACTCATGAGTCTTGGCCAAAATTTCTCCTTAAATCACTGAATGACTATCACTACAAATCAATGTAAGTATTTAAAGGGATCTGGAGAATCAAAATAATCTACCAATTATTCTGTCTCCTGAAAGGCACATATACACTACATTACAAAATTAAGATATGTCTTCTATACATAATTCATATTTCATTAAATTTAATACAATCAACTATATATGTTTTTGAAGAGATTTGTAGACTGAATTTAGCCTGCTGTTTCATGAACTTGGGGACGTATAAAAGTATTCACCAAAGATGCTTTTAAGAATATTCATTAGTATTTTTCTGTGATTTTAAATTTACTGAATAGTATGAGAGTGATTATGAGGATGGTTTAGGACAAGGCAGTGTTTTGCTCTGTTGCACATAAGGTCACTATGAGTAAGAACAGACCTGATAGCATATAACAGCAACAGAAACTTACTTAGAACATACCAGGCATTGTGTTAAGAATGAGGATAGCATATGAATAAAACATGGATTTTGCGCTTAAATAATATATTAGTCAGAGTTTTTCAGTGATAAGTTATGCAACCACCAATCACATTGTTTGAGCAAGAATGTGGACTTATTGCTCAAATATCTAAGAGTTCTTAAAAAAAAAAAAAAAAAAAA
>NW_006921609.1:21328664-21334252 GCF_000298275.1 Orycteropus afer afer
GACTCGACGGCACATAACAACAACAACAACAACATAGAAAGGGAGAGTTTTTCTCTTAATATGTGTTTAAAAATCTGATTGCATTGTCTTTGGCTATGTGCTTATCTCTGTGACTTTTTGTGAATTATTAAAAATCACCACAAAGAAAATAAAACTCACAGTTGAACCAATAGCACCATTATAATAAGTAGAGAAAAGAATAAGTTGTCAAAGATTTAATTTTACTTTGATCCACAGTCAACACCCATGGAAGCACCAGTTAAGAAATCAAACAACATATTGCATTGGGAAAATCTGCCACAGAAGACCTCTTTAAAGAGCTAAGGAACAAAAATGTCATTTTGAAGATGAAGGTGTGTCTGACACAAGCCATGGTATTCTCAATAGCCTCATAGGTATGTGAAAGCAACTCCTCCATGTATAAAGAGGACTGAAGAAGAAATGGTGCATATGAATTGTTGTGTTGGTGAAGAATATTGAAAATATGGACTGTTGGAAGAAATAACAAATCTGTCTTGGAAGAAGTACAACCAGCATGCTCCTTAGAAAAGAGAATTGCCAGACTTTGTCTCCTGGATTTTGGTCATTAGAATAAGCCAGTCCCTAAAGGATAACACACTTGGTAAAGTAGCCGGCCAGTGAAAAAGTGGAAGACCATCAATGGATGGATTGACACAGTGACTGCAAAGATGTCCTGGTGTATAGCAATGGTTGTGAGGATGACTCAGGACTGGTCAGTGTTTCATTCTGTTGAACTGGGTTGCCTTTCTGTCATAACCAATTCAGTGGAATTAACTAATGACTATAGAGGTTCAGATAATTGAAAGGACTCTCAAGACTCCACAAAGTATACTCAAATAAGAATTATATTTGTCTCTAGACTATAAATAGACATGTTTCTGGAACTCCTCTATTCCTCTCCACCCATCATCTGACCTATTGATTTTGGAACACAGGACTGTAGGAAACTTTAGCCTGCCATCTGAAGAAAGTACTAGAGCTTAAGTCTGATAACATATACAAACCTCAAAGGACTCACTACAATAGAACCTGTGTGAGTCAGAACATATCTTGGACAAGCTTTGGATTGGACCACTAAGAAAAATCTGACAAAATTATTCAGCAGTGTATGTCCTTATGTAGGAGATAACAATGTCTATGGCAATGGCAGTGGGTTTGGTTTGATTTTGAGCTCCGGCAGCATAGTGCCTAAGGCACCTGACTGCTAACCAGAAGGCTGGCGGTTCAAAGCCACCAGCCACTCCTCAGAAGGAAGGTTGGGCAATTAAGTGAGAAAGTCTCTGATCATATCTCCATGAAATAAAATAGTGTTAGGAGGGAAAAAAAAAATCTGTATTAATACCCAACAGCTTGGCCCAGGTTGCTATGTGGGTTCTTTGGAAATTAACCTGAGTTCAATTTGGTAATACAGAGCCCAGAAAATGGGTTTATATTATATTTTTTATTTTCTCATTAGACACAAAACTCAGGTGTCCAGTGGTAAAAGCTGTAGTAAGTTTATTGATATTGAAAATAAATATACCTTTGACTTGAAGTTAAAAAAAAAAAAATAGAACATAAATATCATCTGAAAAAAAAGTATTTTCTAAATATTACCACCTTCTCTAAAGTTTTAATAGTCAAAAGAACATTAGGAGAGGAAAATAAATCACGGGGTGTGACCAATGATTAAATACTTTAAGCAGAGCTATAATAAGAGTATTGAAAAGACTAAAACAACTACAAATTTATAACACATGGTTTAAGCTCTAACTATTTTGAAACATATATTTATAAGAGATTGTTTGGGTCCTAGAGAACAAGCGTAAATTCTATTTAAATAATAAATTCAAAAGTAGCATGATATAATCATTTGTTTAACACTTTCATATTAAATTTTCATGATAAAGGCCACATTTGATTCAGGATTTTATTTATTTATTCATGTTTTATAATTTTTGTCTCACACTTAAGGTTTCAAATAATGTCTCCACTGAGATAACTAGCAGCTTTAGATAAATTGAGGTAAAATCAATTTTTCAGAGCAGACTTATGATCTTTTTCATACTGACTGTAATTTAGCATTTTCAAAAAGCCACACAGAATTTGTAGCCCACATAATTCCTATTGATTATTACAGGAACTGAATCAATCAGTTTTATAGTATCCATAAACTGTGGAGTAGATGAAGAAATCTAAGTATTATAGACAGCAAAAGTAACTTAAGACAATACACATATGAGCTGCAATTTTGGGAAGCACTTGGTAGGTTATTATATATGGGTGCTTAGATAACAATCTCACTTCAAATCTTCTGCAATTTAAAGATTAACTGCCTTAATTAAGTGGCTGTAATAATAAATTAGTTGCTTATTAAGTAAAAGTCAAACAAATATGAGGATGACTTCTGTCATTTTAATAGGTGTCTTGCTGCAGCATTGGATGTTCTCAAAGATCCGATTCTCCATTCTCTTTTCATAGAGGAGATATTTCTTAAGATGGTGAAAATTTCAAACTGAGAGGATTGCCAGCTACTTCATCTGAATGCCACAGTACGAATTTGGGTACAATAAATAAATAAATAAATAAATAAATAAACTAAACAAAACCGATGAGATCCAAGTCATAGCAATAAGGCAACATATATATTGGATATTGTTGTTGTTATGTGCCGTGGAGTCGGACCTGACTCATAGCGACCCCTCCTTGGGTTTCTGAGGCAGTATCACAACGGAAGTAGATTGACCCATGTTCCTTCTGAGGAGTGGCTGTCGGGTCAAGAGGCCATTTAATTGAGGAACTCTGGTAACGTAGTGCCTGAGGCACTTGACTGCTAACCAGAAGGCTGGTGGTTCAAACCCACCAGCCATTCCTGAGAAGGAAGTTTGGGCAATCTACTTCCATAGTGACACGGCCTCGGAAACCCAAGGAGGGGTTGCTATGAGAAGGATCTAACTAAACAGCACATGAAAATAACAACAAATTACCTATGTTGGAACTCAGCTTCTCCTAATGCTCTGCTGCCCAATATGAGGAAAACGACAGGTTTTCCCTTCTGCAACTGGAGGAGTAATGAAGCAGCTCCAGAGAACATATATTTAAAATGGGAAAGATGTACTAGTCTTGAGAAAACACAAGGTTAGTTCCTGTATTCATAAAATAAGCAAAGTACTTATCACTTCATGCAAGTGAAATTTTTCAAATGCCAATTTGAAAATCATGAAAAGTCTTCAACAAATATATTAATCAAGAAGAGTGGGCTAAATATTTTTCACATCATTTACCAGTGATTGTTGCAAATGTACTTCCACCTTAATTAATAAAAGATGATTTCAAAATGAATAAATCACAAAAGGATTTCCTTTCAGCACTTGGTCTAATGATGAATAAATGAAGACAAGAATTCTATTGGAACATAACAACATTATTTTTTCCCCTTAAAGATGAGCTAAAATGGCTTTAAAAAATAAAGAAAATGCACTTTTCACTGAAGATAAAAATCTTTTTTTCCTCACTGTATTTGACATTAAAGTTAAGGGAAATCTGTAGAAACAAAGTCTTTTCAAAGACTTCTGTGTGTAGGCGTTCTGCTTAGCTGATTGGGAAGAGGACAATACTATTTTTTCTTCCTAGATTAAAAAGTAAAGTTAAAAATAAATGCAGTTAATACAAATACAACAATGGAGTCAGTCAAGTGGAACAGTTAATGTTATAGAACACTGAGATAGCAATAATCATAACAAAGAAAGTTTTTAAATGGAAGGAAATAGAAAATGCAATATATTTCTGTCTTAAGGGGGATTTTTAAAGGCTTATAGAAGAAAATGTGTCAGCATATTTTTGACATCCACGTATATTTCTATGTTGAGGGCTAAAAATCAGTTGAAGGGATTATTTTAGGGGGGAGAGTTATGGTACAAAGGAATGCCCTTGTCACCTTCTTAGTATTCAGTGCTATGATTACTAAGGGAGTATAATGAAGGGAGCATTATACTTGGAATATCAGAGTAAAGATCCATTAATATCTCAGTGCCCTTGTGTAAGTCATTCACATGTCTAAGCTTTAGCTTCTTCTTTGCAAAAATAAGAACATTTAAGGAGAAAATTTCCAAGGTATCTACTAGTAAAATATGTTAATTCTATACATCTTGCGGCATGACATCAAATAAATAGGAAACAAATAAATCTCCACAAATCACAAGAAATTCATAGAAACTTATACAACATCATTTGGTTACAGCAGCAGCTTTTTCATTTCAACAGTTGCAGTAAGATTATCAAATGAAAACCAAACAAACTCGTCTACTTTTTAAAACACAGAAAGAAAAGAGATGAGCAGTCATGATAGAAGTGTTTTTTTTATTATATTTAGCTGAAATAGAGTTTCTAATAGACATAAGGAAGTGATATGAGTTGACTTGAGAAGAATTACTGATAAAAAGCTATCATCTACTGTATGATGGAATGTCACAAAGAAAACCAAAAACTCAGTATCAAAGTCAGGAAACTCAAACCCAATATCACTGTTAAACTTTTCTATATCATTTTTCAAAGACTAAGAAAACATTATAAATCAGAATAGTGTAAGCATTTTTCACTAGGCATGGATTGAAAACCTTTTTAAAGGTTAATTAGCTACTTCATCTTTCTCTATTTCAATGACAACAGTTCCTAACAAAAATAAAAGATTTCAGGTATTCAATTTCAAGTCTTCACTTAGCAGTTCAATGCATTTAGAAAGTAATATACTTGAACAAAATTTCTGTATTTGGAGAAAGTTCTCAGCCAAGTTGCTGCATATGTGTAATTTAAAAGCTCTCCCTAGATATGAATATTAAACATCATAGATATCTACCTTATAAGGTACATTGCAAGAATTACATTTGATGCAAAAGTAAAAATTTAACAGTTTTTGTTTGTTTTCTTTTATTTGGCATTCCTCTAACCCTCAATATAATCTTATAAATTTATCAGGTCATTGATTGAAACAGTTGAAAACTAATAGCAACTTTATGAATTATCCCATTTCACATCTTCAGGAATATCTATTGTCACATTAAGAATATTGAAAATTTTACTAAGTAGAGAATGAATCAGTCCAACTAAAGTAGTAAGTATGCATTCAGGGTTTCAAGTTCAGATGTCTTGGATGATCTATAATATTTGTTATATATAGTACATTCAGCCACAGTGATCCAGGGGAGTAGAGGGAACTCAGGTACACCCAAAGCAGCAGGTCGGGAGAAGGGATTAAAAGCCAGGAACCCGGACAGAGGAGCAGTCAGCCTCAGGGATCCAGGTGAGGAGAGGGAACTCAGGCATGCCCAGAGCAGCAGGGCAGGAGAATGTGAGAAAGGGGATAAAAAGCCAGGAACCCGGACAGAGGAGCAGTCAGCCACAGGGATCTAGCTGAGGAAAGGGAACTCAGTACACCCAAAGCAGCAGGGCAGGAAAGCGGGAGAAAGGGGATTAAAACGCCCAGGAATCTGGACAGAGGAGGAGTCAGCTGCAGGGACCCAGGTAAGGGTGGTACGAGAGGTGTCCAACAGGGAGACAAACTTGTCTGTCTGTTTGTCCTACTGTTGTGA
>NW_006921609.1:21337747-21341866 GCF_000298275.1 Orycteropus afer afer
CCACATTTTTGAAATGCCTAAGTAAGTAAACTATGTCTTAGCAGGAAAGATTGAGAGATCTTTGTTGTTAGTTGCTGCCAAGTTGGTTCCAACTCATAGTGACCATTTATACAACAGTAGGAAACACTGCCCAGTCCTGGACTATCCTCACAATTGGTAGTATGTTTAAGCCCATTGTGGCAACCACTGTGTGGCAACCAGTGTGTCAATTCATCTAGTTACGGGTCTTCCTCTTTTTCACCTGGAAAAAAATTAGGCAGTCTACTTCCCTAGTGATACCCGCTGGGAATCCAAAAGAGGGGTCTCTATGAGTCAGATATAACTTGATGACAGTGAGTTTTATATTTTATCAAGCATGATGTCTTTCTCCAGGAATTGGTTCCTCCTGACAACATGTCCGCAGTATGTGAGATGAAGTCTATCCATTGTTGCTTCTAAAGAGCATTTTGTCTGTACATCTTCCCAAATGTATATATTTTTTTATTTTTCTGGCAATCCACAGTATATCGATATTCTTTGCCAACATCATAATTTAATTGCATCAATTTTTCTTCAGTCTTCCTTATTCATTGAACTTCTTTCCCATGCACATGAGGTGATTAACAATACTTGGCTTGGGTCAGATGTTTGTTAGCCCTTAAAGTGACATCTTTTGCTTTTTAAAACATTAATATTTAATGCATCAAATTTTTTCTTCAGCAGATTTATTATTCAGCAATTTATTTGCAGCGGATTTTCCCAACATGATACATTGATTTATTTACTGCTGCTTCCATAGACATTGGTTGTGGATCCAAGTAAAATGAAATTCTTGACAACTTCAATATTTTCTCCATTTATCATGATGTTGCTTTTTGGTTCAGTTATGGCGATTTTTGTTTCCTTTTTGTTAATGTGTAAGCCTTAGAGAAGACTATAGTCTTTGATTGTAATCAGTAAGCACTTCAAGTCCTCTTCACTTTCAGCAAGCAAAGTTAGGCCATCAGCATATCATGGGTAATTAATGAATCTTCTTCCAATTCTGACACCATGTTCTTATTCATATAGTCCAATTTCTTGGTTTATTTGATACACATACAGATTGAATAATTCTGGTCAAAAGATACATCCCTGAAACACATCTTTGCTGATTTTAAACCTTGTGGTATCCCTATATTCTTTTTCAATATTTGCCTCTTGGTCTACTTACAGATTTGATTTGCATATGAGCTCAATTAGCTGTTCTGAAATTGCTGTTATTTGCAATGTTATTGATAATATGATATGATCTACTCAGTTGAATGTGTTTTCATAGTCAATAGAACTTACAGGTAAACGCTTCTTTGATATTCTCTGCTTTCAGTCAAGTTCCACATGACATTAGTAATGATATATCTCATTCCACATCGTCTTCTGAATCTAGCTTGAATTTCTGGCAGCTCCCTGTAGATGTACTGCTGCAACGATCTTTGGGTTATATTCAGAAAAATTTTACTTGCATGTGATATTATTGATATTGCTTGAAAATCTCCACAATCTGTCAGAATCACTTTCTTTTAATTGGGCAAAAACATGTATCTCTTCTAGTTGTCTTCCAAATTTCTTAGCATAGATGAGAGAATGCTACTAGCATTACATCCGTTTGTTGAAACATCTCAGTTGGTTGAAACATCAATTCCTGGAGTTTTGTTTTTCCCTAATACCTTCAGTGCAGCTTGGACTTGTTTCTTCAATGCCATTAGTTCTTGATTACATACTATTTCCTGAAATGGTTAAACATCAAACAATTCCTTTTGTTATAGTGACTCTGCGTATTCCACCAAGGTCTTTTGATGCTTGTTGCATCATTCAATATTTGCCCACAGAATCTTTCAATATTGCAACCAAAGGTTTGAAGTTATCCTTAGTTCTTTCATCTTCAAAAATGCTAAGTATGCCTTTCTCTTTTAGTTTTCTAAGTGAAAGTCTTTCGAATTACTTTATAATATTTGTCTTTATCTCCTCAAGTTGTCTACTGAAATTTTCTGTTCATTCTTTTACTTCTTCGTTTCTTTCACTTACTTTTACTACTCTATGTTCAAGAGCAAGTTTTAGAGTCTCTCCTGACATCATTTTTTGGTCTTTTATTTTTTCTTTTTTTGTGTGTTTTTAATGGCTTTTTGCTTTCTTCATGTATGACATCCTCTCCCAACTCATCTGGTGCTTGGTCATTAATATTTAATGCATCAAATTTATTCTTCAGATGACCTCTGAATGCAGGTGGGGGTATTCTCAAGACCATACTTAGGCTCTTGTGGACTTGTTCTAAATTCTTCTGCTTCACCTTTAACTTGCATGTTAGCATTGATGATCTGTTCCACAATTGGCTCCAGGTTTTGTTTTGACTAATGATATTGAGCTACTCCATCCACTCTGTCCACAATTGCTGTGGATTAGATTTTTGTGTATTCCATCTAATGAAGTCCACACATATAGTAGCCATTTATATTGTTGTAAAAAGGTATTTGCAATAAGTTAGTAATTGGTCTTGAAATATTATGCAATCTCAGGCATTGTTTTATATCACCAATCATTATCAATCCATCTTGATTACATATTTGGTCATTCAGACTGTAGAAGTTGAGACAAATTGTTTGATTTCTTCATTTTTGAAATTAGTGGTTAGTGTGCATTTTGGTCTTCTATTGTTGCACTGAGAGATATAACAAGAGCAGATGACTTTAACAGAAAGGAACTCATTCTCTTACAGGTTAAGAGTCTAGAAGTCCAAGTTCAAAGTGCCAGCTCTAGGGACTAGATGAAAGCCCCTTGACTTTGGGCTTCAGCTTTGCCTCTTGCTCCTGGCCCACTGGTGCTGGAAGTGTGTCTTACCTCAAGTGGCTAGTGGATGCTGAGGCTGAAAAACTCAAGGTCGACAAGTAAATTGGCACAACCCCAAAATTATCAAGCACAGCAGTCCACTAGTTCAAGTCCAAACATTCTCAAGAGCAGCAGGCAACATGACAGGCTGCTGAATGAAGACTCAGCTATATGCAAGGTCCAAGTGTGTGCCAGAAAGCTCAAGACCTTTCTCAAAACGTCTTCTTATATACTGGAAGCAGACCACATCCCTAAAGCAGCTACTCAGCTGCTCACAGTAAGTTTCATTATGGAGTTGATTACCAGTCTCATCATGGGAAATAACAACCTCCAGCTGCCAAACCACGCAAAACAAGATTCAGCGAAGTTGAGACATAACCTTAACTACTACAGTGTATAAATTTGAATAACAATCCTATTACTGGTCTTCCTTGTAGGCATAGGGATCTTTTATCCTACCACTGACAGTGTTGTACTGGATGATAGATCTTGAAATGTTCACATAATTCTCCTTCAGTGTGTCTTTCCTGACATGGTAGACCATGATTGTCTAATTCAAAATGGCAAATATCAGTCCATTGCAGCTCACTAATGCCTAGGATATCTATTTTTATGAGTTCCATTTCATTTTTTGACAACTTCCAATGTTCCTAGATTTATATTTTGTACATTCCATGTTTTTATTATTAATAGATATTTGTAACTATTGCTTTTTTTTCTCATTTTGAGTCACAATGCATCAACAAAAGAAGATACTAAAAGCGTTACACAATCTAAGTCATTCAGGTAGCCCCTACTTTGAAGGGGCAGGTCTTTACCAGTGTGGTTGTTAAGGTTGTATGTCAACTTGGCTGGGCCTGTTTGAGTGGCTGGTGAGCTGAATGTAGTTATCCCCCATGATCAGATTGGTAATTAACTCCATGGTAGAATCTTCTGCAGCAGCTGAGTATCTGCTTTAGGAATGTGGGCTGCTTTCTGTATATGAGAAGTGACTTTAAAGAAGGTCTCGAGTTTTTTGGCTCACTTGAACCCTGCTTGTAGCTGAGTCATTGTTCAGCAGCCTGCCATGCTCTACTGATCTTGGGACTTTCAATGGACTTGAATTAATGGCCTGTCATGTGATTTGGTAACATCGAGACTGTACCTTTTTACTTGTTGACCGTGGGTTTGTCAGCCTCAGCAGCCAATAGCTGCCTGAGTGAAGAACTTCTCCAGCTTCAGTGGCTGGGAGCAAGAGGCAGAGCTGAAGCCCCAGGTCAAGGGGCTTTCATCCATGCCCTG
>NW_006921609.1:21342021-21350140 GCF_000298275.1 Orycteropus afer afer
TTCTCTGATACTCATAAGGTTTTCACTGGCCAATTTTTTCTCAAGTAGATTGACAAGTCTTCCTTTCTAGTCTGTCTTAGTCTGACATCTCTGCTGAAAACTATCCACTATGTATGACACTGCTGGTATTTGAAATACCATTGATATAGCTTCCACCATCACAATAACACTCAAATCACCAAGACACAATAAACTGATAAGGAGTGGTATAGAGATCTAGGAGGAGGCAGTGGTAAACAGTTTGGTATCATGAACACAATGATAATTGCAGCAAAAATTTTGGGTCAGTCCTCAAGATCGTTTACATATGTATTTCTCATCTAGAGAGGAGTTTTACTGTAATAAAGTAATGAAAGAGTTTCTTTTTAATGGGGATGAATTGACCTTTAAATCAGGCCTTATTCTAAATTAACATGGTTTATGGGGAGTGTTTATGCAGTTCTTATCACATTTTTTGTCTTCTTTAAAAATGTTTAAATATTAGTATAATAGGACAATAATAAGAATATGTCAGAAATCTTCTCAAGGGAGACATAGTTTATTAGATTTGATTTCTCTTTGCAAACTGAAATCTCAGAACTAAATATTCTAAAATAACCAGGACTAATATTATGTGGTACTGTACTTTGATATTTTTGCAGAAACACAACTGTATACTGAAGCAACAATATTACCTCAATTTTTTTGTATCATTAATTTTCCTATTTCCTGTTGTTTTACATTTCTCTAAAATTAACATAGCTTTTCTTTTTTTTATGATACTGTGAAGATAGACAGTGCATGTTCACTGTAAATATTTTCCCATCTCCAAGAGAAATAAAGAAGAAACAGAATTATTTTTAGCTGAATAATTCAGAATAGATAAATATTAGAAGTATATATGATGCCAATAAAATAATGTGTTTTTTTTGTTGTTGTTGTTGTTGTTGTTCTATGTCTCTGAGTAGATTCTGACTCATAATGAACTTGTAGAGCAGAGTAGAACTGTCCTATAGGATTTTCAAGAGTAAAATTTTTATGGCAGCAGACAACCAGGTCTTTTTTCCACAGGGTAGTTAGTGGGTTCAAATCACTGATTTTTTTAAAATTCAAATTTCAAGTACAAAGAAATATTTATTTAGTGTTGTTGTTATGTGCCATCGAGTCGGCCCCGACTCATAGCGACCCCTCCTTGGGTTTCTGAGGCAGTATCACTACGGAAGTAGGATTGCCCAACCTTCCTTCCGATGAGTGGCTGGTGGGTTTGAACCATCAGCCTTCTGGTTAGCAGGCAAGTGACTTAGCCACTATGCTACCAGAGCTCCTTATTTAGTGTTAGCATGTCCCAAATATGCCCTGGAGAATACTTATACTAAAGTATTATTTGTTATTATCTGAAATTCTAGTTTAACTGAGTGTGCTATACTTTATTTGCTAAATCTCTCAAACTCACTCTATTCTGAATTCTTATTTATATATTTTATGGTTATATTATGAATGATTCTACCACAAAACAAACTTTTTCACTTATAGTTGATCTCAGGTGTTTTATAATCTTATTGCTGAGTTTTTCCTTAAAACATTTTTTTTTTTTTAATTTTTTTTTTTATGGAGAAAAGACAGCAAAGCTAAAGTTGTAGGAGAACCCCAAAACTAAATAGTCTGTGAAATATAACTTCCATAAACTGTACAATGAATATCAAGTTGCTTTCCCATTGCTATATTTTATTTATTTTTTCTTATATGTGCTTTAGGTGCAAGTTTACAGAGCAGAGTTTGTTTTACAATCAACATTTCATGTACATTTGGTTTCACTCCCCAATTACCAACCCCAACCCTAATCTAGCCTCCTCCCCTCCTTGTCCAGTTAACCCCCCACCCCCAAATCCCCTCATAGTGTGCACTCCTTTGTGTCCTGCATTTCCTTCATATGGATGTTGCCCCTCTAGTTCCCCATGGGCTGTTGTTCAAAGGGATGCATCTCTATAGGGTATGTGGGTGTGTCATCCTGAGTTGAGTGGTCTGTGTGTACATTTTATTGACTATTGAGCTGAGAGCCAGATCCTGGGAGTGAGTTTTATTCCAGGCCTAAAGTGCATCCTAGGGACAGAGTATTGGGGGTCCCACCAGACTCCACCTGACCAGTAATTCTGGCCATTGTTGTGTTTTTGGATTTTGTTCCATGTTTTTCCTCCCACTGTATCCAGGATCTTCACTTTTGATCCCTTATCGAGTGGTTGACATTTGTATCCGGGCACCATCTAGTTCTTCTGGTCTTGAGGTCCATCATGTCCTAGGACAGATTGTTTCCAAATATCCTTTTTTTTTTTTTTTTTTTTCCTCTCATTCTTCTTCACTTCACATGATAGGAAACTATTAGCTGCATCTTAGATGGCCTCTTGAAAACTTTTAAGACCCCAGTCGTGACTCACCAATGTAGGTTGTGGAACAAGATTTTTATGTATTTTATTTGCTAATTGACTCTGGTTTCCCCCAATACTATGGTCCTGAGTCAGTAGATCTGTTGGATCTCTCTCCCACAGCATCTACCTGTCTGTGAGGGATTGCTCTATGTCTGTGTTCTGTTGTTTCTGTGAGGATTACAGATATTTTGCATCATTGGTATCTGTGCAAGATTAACCTCAGCTGAATCTATCCTTGGTCTAGTGTATAATTCTATTCACTCTCACCCATCTGATCTTTTCAGACGTTCATGTATTTATCTTTAGCCTGGTGTTTGGTGTTAATGGTAATGCAGTATTGTGGATATACTGGTTTTTGCCTCTGTCATTTATATCTTACGTACACAATTCGGTGTCTTCCCTTCTCCTAATGTTATCATGGTGGTCACAGACTTTTTCCATACCATTCCTCCCCTTACCCATGTCAGCATGTGGAACCCATATAGCCCAAAATTAATCTCTCCCATTCCCTCCCCACCCATTACCTACAAAGTGAGTTCAAAAAAAAAGAGTTAACCAAACCCTTCTTGGTCTTTTTACAGTAATGGGCTTATAAAATATTTGTCCTTCTGCAACTGACTTATTTCACTCAGCATAATGTCCTCTAGGCTCATCCACATTGTGAGATGATTCACATATCCTTCATTGTTGTTTAATGTAGCATAGTGTTCTATTGTGTGAATGTACCATTATTTGGTTATCCATTCATCCTTTGATGGGCATTTAGTTGTTTATATCTTTTAGCTATAGTGAATTGTGCTACAGGGAACATAGGTGTGCCTATGTCTGTTTGTGTCCTGCCTCTCACCTCTTTAGCATATATTCCTAGTAATGGAATTGCTGGGTCAAATGGTATTTCTATTTTCAGGTTTCTTAAGGAAATGCTATACCATTCACCACAATGGTTGTACCATTTTACAATCCCACCAGCAATGTATGAGAGTTCTAATCTCCCTGTAACCTCACCAGCATTTGTTATTTTCTGTCCTTTTGAACTTTGCTATTATTGCTGGGGTGAGATAAAAATCTCATCTTTGTCTTGATTTGTATCTCTCTAATGACTAGGGTCTCTATGAGTTGGGTCCAACTCGATGGCACATGGCAACAACAACAACGACTAAAAATTGCGACCAATTCCTCATGTGTTTGTTGGCCACCAGCATATTGTCTTTAGTGAATCATCTGTATATGTTTCTTGCCCATTTTTTAATTGGATTGTTTGTCTTTCTGGTGTTGAGTTTTTGAAGTTTTCTATAGATTTTGGAGATAAGTCCTTTGTCAGCTATGTCATAGGCAAATATTTTCTCCCTAACAGTAGGTTCTCTTTTTACCATTTTGATGAAGTCTTTCAATGTGCATATGAATTTAATTTTTAGAAAGTCTCAGTCATCTAGCTTCTCTTCTACCTCCTGTGCATTCTGGGCTATGTTTGACAGTCTATTTATGCTGTAAATTAGGGCTCCTAGAGTTACCTCTATTTTATCTTTGATGAATTTTATAGTTTTGGGTTTTACATTTAAGTCTTTGTGATCAAACTATAGTTTATAGAAAACTATAAAACACAACTACTTGAGTTTGTTTTTGTGTATGGGGTGAGGTATGGGTCTTGTTTCATTTTTCTGCAAGGGAATACACAGTTTTGCCAGCAACATTTGTTAAAGAGGTTGTCTCTTTCCCACTTAATGGAATTTTGACCTTTGTCAAAGATCAGCTGTGCATAGATGGATGGGTCTATTTCTGCACTTTTGATTCTGTTACATTGGCTTATCTGTCTATCATTGTTCCAATACTATGTTGTTTTGACTATTGTGGCTTTATAGTAGGTTTTAACATCTGGGAGTGTGAGACATTCCACTTTGTTCTTCTTGAATAGTGCTCTGCTTATCTGAGGTATCCTTCCTTTTCATATGAAGTCAGTAATTGGTTTTTCCATGTCCTTAAATAAAATTAGTTGGTATTTGGATCAGGATTCCATTAAATATATAGATTGCTTCAGGTAATAGTGACACTTTCACAATATTCAGTCGACCTATCCATGAACAAGGCAGTTTCTTCCATTTATGTAGAGCCCTTGTTGTCTCCTGTAGTTGTGTTTTATAGTTTTCTTTGTATAGGTCTTTTGTGCTTCTGGTAAAATTTATTCCTAGATATTTTCTTTTTTTAGTACCTATTGTAAATGGTATTGTTTCCCTGATTTCTTTTTCAGAGGTTTCTTTGTTGATGTAGAGGAATCCAACTTATTTTTATATGTTGGCCTTGTATCCTGCCACTTTGGTGAACTTTTTGATTAGTTCCAGTAGTTTTTTTTTTTTTTTTTTTTTTTGTTGAGTCTCTTGGGTTTTCTATCTACAGGATCATATCATCCACAAATAGAGATAGTTTTACTTCCTCTTTACCAATTTGTATGCCTTTTATTTCTCTTTCTTGCCTTATTGCCCTGGCCACAACTTCCAGTACCTTGTAAAACAGAAATGGTGATAGAAGGCATCTGTCTGGTTCCAATTCATAAAGGGAATGCCCTGAGTCTTTCTCCATTAATAAAAATGTTGGCTGTTAGTTTTGGATATATGTTCTTTATTATGTTGAGGAATTTCCCTTCCATTCCTATTTTGCTGAGAGTTCGGAACAGGAACTGATGTTGGATTTTATCAAATGCCTTTTTTGCATCAATTGATATAATCATATGGTTCTTTTCTTTTCTTTTGTTTATGTGGTGGATTATATTGATTGTTTTCCTGATGTTGAACCATCCTTGCATACCAGATATGAATCCTACTTGTTCAGAATGTATTATTTTTTTGATATGTTATTGGATAGAGATGGCTAGGATTTTGTTGAAGATTTTTGCATCCATGATCATGAAGGATATTGGTCTGTAGCTTTCCTTTTCAGTGGTGTCTTTCCCGTTTTTGGTTTTTATGTTATGCTTGCTTCATAAAATGAGTTTGGGAGTATTTTATTTTTTAATTTTTTCCTGTGTTCTGGAATAGCTTGAGTAGTACAGATGTCAACTCTTCCCTGAATATTTGGTAAAGTTCTCCAGTGAAGCCATTAAGGCCAGGACTTTTTCTTGTGAGGAGTTATTTTTATGACCTGTTCAATTTCTTCTTTTGTTATAGATCTGTTCAAGTACTCTGTCTCTGAGTGGGATAGTTTAGGTAGGTCTTGTCATTCCAGAAACTTGTCTATCACTTCTATGTTCTCAATTCTGTTGGAGTAAAGTTTTTCATATTATTCGGTCAGCATCTTTTTTATTTCATTTTGTTTTGTTGTGATAACACCCTTTTGGTTTGTTATTCTTCTAATTTATACTTCTCTTTCTTTTCTTTTGTTAGATTTACCAGTGGTTTGTGGATTTTGTTAATCTTTTCAAAGAACCAGCTTTTCGTTTTGATGATTTTCCATATTTTCTGGGGGGAGGTTCATTTATTTCTGCTTTAATCTTTATTATTCCCTTACTTCTACATACTGTAGGGTTGTTTTGTTGTGCTTTTCCTAATTGTTGGAGTTGTTGAGTTAGAGTATTGATTTTGTTTCTTTCCTCTTTTATGATTTATACATTTATTTCTATAAGCTGCCCTCTGAGTACTGCTTTTGCTGTGTCCCATACATTTTGGAATGGTTTATCTTCATTCTCATTTGTTTCTAGAAATTTGTTTTATTTCACTTTTTTTTTTTTTTTTTTTAATTTCTTTTATTACCCAGTAGATTTGGGGCAGTAGTTTGTTCAAGTTCCACGTTTGATTTTTTTTTTTTTCCTTGATCGTCTTATGATTAATTTCTCATTTTATACTATTGTCCAAGAGGATGTTTTGTAGTATTTCAATGCTTTTTAATTTATTGAGGCTTCCTTTATGTCCTAACATGATCTACTCTGGAGAAGTACCTATGTGCACTGGAAAAGAATGTGAATTGTGCTTTTGTTAGATGGAATGCTCTGTATAGATCTATGAGGTTGAGCTGGTTGATTGTGTTGTTGAGTTCTTCTCTATCTTTGTTGAGTTTTCTTCTAGTTATCTGTCCCTCCTTGAAAGTGGTATATTAAAGTCTCCTACTATTATTGTAGAGTTATCTATTGTCCCTTTTAATTCAATACTATTTGGTTCACATATTTTGGAGCACTTTCATTGGGTGCATGGATATTTATTATTGTAATGTCTTCTTTGTCAATTGACACTTGCATCATCATATAGTGTCCTTCTTTGTCTCTTATATATATATTTTTTTTTCCTCCTCAAAGTCTATTTTATCAGAAATTAATGTTGTACCTCCTAGTCTTTTTTTGGTTACCTTTGGCTTTTCCACCCCTTAACTCTCAATTTGTTTTTATTTTTTGTGCCTAAGGTGGGTGTCTTGTAGATAGCATATTGACAGGTCTTCTTTTCTTATCCAGTCTGCCACTCTCTTTCTCTTGATTGGTGCATTTATTCTATTCACATTGAGTGTGATTAGTGATAGGCATGAATTGATTCTTGTCATTCTATTGTGTTTTTTTTGTCATGTTGTTGGGAGTTTCCTTGGTCCATATACTTTTCTGTGCTGAGTTCATTTTGTTGTCCAGTGTTTCCTCTCTTTTCTTCTTTATTGTTGGTTGCATGATTACTAAACTCATGTTTTCCTTCCTTTTGGATTCGCTTAGGGAGATTGTTATTTTTCTCTGTGGTTATCTTGGAGTGAATTCTTCTCTATATATTTTTGGAACAGTCTGTTCTATGAGGAAATTGTCCTGTTTTCCTCTTCATTTGGATGTTGGACCTAGAGCTTTTATTCCCTCTATTTAATTAGTTAGCATTGTTATGTGCAGATTGGCTCTTTGACTTTTAGTGTAAAATGTTTTATAGTCTTATTTTGAGGGTGTATTTCCGATTTTGTTTTAGTGTTGATGTCCTATGTCCTGATTTTGTTGTTCTCTGTTGTGGTTTCTCTATTGGAAGGACTTCCTCAAGCATTTCTTGTAGGGTTGATCTGGTTTTCACAAAATCCTTTAATCTTTGTTTGTCTGAGAATGTCTTGATTTTTTCCTCATATTTGATGAAAAATTTGACTGGATATAGGATTCTGGGATAGAAGTTCTTTTCCTTCAGTATTTTATATATGCTGTCCCATTGGTTCCTGTTTGAATGGTTTCTGCTGAGTAATCAGAGCTCAGCCTAACTGATTATTATAAGAAACATTTCTTTTGTCCTGGGCAGCTCACAAGATTCTTTGTCTTTGATTTTGGAGAATTTGATTAGGTATGCCTTGGTGTTTTTCTATTGGGATATATCCTGTATGAGGTTCTTTGAGCTTCTTGGACAAATATCTTTTCTTCCTTCATGATATGGGGGAAGTTTTCTGTTAGCAAGTCTTCCACAATTGTCTCAATTTTTTTTTTTTTTTTTTCTTTTGCCTCTTTTTGATTTGGAATTCCAATGAGGCATATGTTGTTTGTTTCACTTCATACTATGTAACTCTTAGGTTCTCTTCATTTCTCTTAAATCTTTGTTCTGATTTTCTTCATACAGGCTGGTGTACAGGTGTTTATCTTTTACTCAGGAAATGCATTCTTCAGCCAATTCAAGCTTATTCTTTTGTGCTTCCACTCTTGTTTAATTCAGTGATTTTGGTATTCATCTTCTGGAGTACTAACTACTGTTGTTGTATGAGTTCTGATTGTGTGTTAATCTTGCTATATTGTT
>NW_006921609.1:21350705-21351818 GCF_000298275.1 Orycteropus afer afer
AAAGATTCCAATTGTTAGCAGGGTGCCAATTTCTGCCAGGTTCAGACAGCTGCAAAAACTCTGCCCTCCAGGCCCTTCCTTGTCAAAAGCTGACCTAGGATTACTGCCCTTATCCTTGATGGGAGTTTGTCCCAGTACCTATCCACTTGTGGCATAATACTCCTCTCTGCTCCTGATTCAGCGGCACCTGGAGCCAGAAGTTTCTCTGCTCATTCCCAGAAGTCCCAACTTTACCAATAACAGCAGGTGCTGAAGGTAAATCAGTGGAGTGGCCACAGGTCCTCCAATGCGTTCCCTCCACTGCCCGTGGAGCCCTATGAAGCCCTGTCTCCCCATCCAGTCAGCACTCCACAGGGCAGGTTCACTTTTTTTTTTTTTTTCCTTCTTTCTGGGTAATTGCACTTCCCCTTTCTCCTTTCTAATTCTACTCCTCTGAGTTTGGCGTTCTCTGACTTAAGGAACTGTTCAGAGCACCAGAATCCCCATTTTAAGCTGTTACATCTAGTTTTTCAGTACCTAAGATGCTAGAGAGAACTAAGGTGTGCACTACAGGAGAGACCATTTTCCTCCAAAATCACTGATCTTTTGGCTAGCAGTCAAGTTATGAACCATTGTGCCACAAAGAATTCTTAAGAATTCATATAACTCTCCTTGATTATTTTCAATAACTTAGTTAACATTAAAGTCTTCTGACTTTCTCACTACTTTCCTATCTTATTACATTGGTGGATTATATAAATTGAATATGATACCGTTTCCTCCTTTAAACAAACAAACAAAAGGAAAAGAAGATGGGCTCAGGAAACAATGAAGTGCGCTATGAAGGAAAATGCTTTTTACCATACTAGGATATAACCCATCAGAGTGTAAGGTCCATGAGAGCAAGAGCTTTGCTCTATACAGTGGTTTAAACCCAATGTTCTTGAAGAATATATTAACTGATGTGTTGACTCTTTTACTGGTAGTTTAGGAAAATTAAAGGGAAATATTGAGATCACTAACTTAAAAGTATGGGGAAATTTTGGTCAAATACAAAGTGAGAATTTCTTCTCTTTGCAAATCAGAAATTAACTGGTACAGACTTTTAATAAGACAGGAAAAAACTTATCAAAA
>NW_006921609.1:21375848-21383029 GCF_000298275.1 Orycteropus afer afer
GCCATCTTGCGCCGCCTCCCCCTCATACTGTTTTTGGAAGAGATTCTTAAATGTAGTAATCTTCCAAATTTTTACACATAATAGGGATAGCTCTATAAGAGCTCACATTCCAAGGCCATTTATGTAAGAATATATAGTGAACCACACAGAACAGAAAATGAATATGCACAAGATGTACTAGTCCTAATTCAAAGGAAAATGAGAAAATCAGGTTTAGGATATTTAGTATCTTCCAAAACTGTATACTTTGAAAGTACTTAAGATATGTTTTTTGTTTTTAAATTTAGTTTTTTTTTTTGTTTGTTTTTTGTTTTTTGTTTGCAGTTCCAAATTGTTGTGGTTATACTATTGCATGGATTTTTGGTAAATTGCTTGCTTTTCAAATACAGTGCCTATTACCATAATAAATAAATAAATAATAAACATAAAAAGTTTACCTCTTTGCTATGAAGAGTGACATGTGATGGTGGAGAAATCAACAAATTGGGCATTTTCACAGTATTGCAGCAATTCCACAAACTTCAACTAAGAGATTCAGCAGACAGAATATCTCCCTCTGAGTGTTGCTCTAATTTACTCTGTGACCTTGACCTTGACTAGCTTACTTTGGTTTTCTTGTTTCATAGTTTTCTCAGTAAATTAAAAAGAAAAGTATAAATGGAAAAAGGATTACTAAGCCTTATCACTAAATAACATTATGGAGGGCATTAAGAAATACAGTTAGAACTCATCATGCCTCCTACAAAAAAATTCCTTGTAAAGACTTAGTATATAATTTTTTTATTTGTGGCATTTTTCCTCGTTTTGGGACTCTTTTGAGCATAGATCTTCATGATTGGCAATTTGTATGGTACATGGGTGATTTCGGGAACCACTATAATTCCCATTTGTAAGTCAATATAAGTAAATGTGACCTTCAGGTCTTTAGAAATGACAAAAGACATTCTTAAAGTTAATTCACTATGTCATTTAACCTGTCTCCCCTTCAGGTAGAAAAATATATTAAGACATCTAGCTCAGTGAATTTAAGTATGTGACAAATAAGAGGTATTTTGCATAACATATTAAGTGCATTTCTAGTTGAATTTTAATCCTGGTAAATTCTGCTTAATATTGTATGTTTCAAGAAACAAAGAGCGTTCTGAAAAAGAATAGGTTGAAGACATAAAATTAATATGCTTCCACATACCCAAAGTAAAACTTTAATAAATATTTATCACCAAGATGGTCTTTGGAAGAACACCTTTATCACATCAAGCAATAATGAACCATAACATTTAATCCTTAACTATTTTAAAAGTGCCTCTAAAATGTAACACTAGTGCTATACTTGACAAAATTATATTTAAGATAAAAAGGAGATGCTATGTGAACATAACTGATTTATTTTTTCTAACCCAATGAATTTATTTCTTTATTTTTAATGCTAATCATTCAGCTTGTTACAGAATATGATCTCCATTATATATATTGGCAATAGCAAGCTGGATAAATAAAAATAATTAGTTAGGATTACGTTAAAGATGTGGTAATAATGCAGGAAGTTAATAAAGGAGTATTATCAGAAACACCCCTTATGCCAATATGTTTAGGTAATAGGAGAAATAAAAATAAATAAAAAACCCTGCAAATATGCTGTTAAATAATTAGACATGTCAGTATATTTACATAGAATCCTTAACTAAAATAAAGTAGGTAATACAGGACAACAATACATACAACAGTATGACAACTCAGTGTTAGCCTTCTATCAGTAAAGGTTGGAGGTTTGGATACACAAGCAGCTCAATGAGGGTTGTTGTTATGTGCCCTCCAGTCGGACACGACTCCTAGCGACCCCTCTTTGGGTTTCCAAGGCAGTATCACTACGGAAGTAGATTGTTCCATCTTCCTTCCGGGGAGTGGCTGGTGGGTTTGAACCACCAGGCTTCTGGTTAGCAGTCAAGTGCCTTAGGCACTATGCTACCAGAGCTCCTTCAATGAGAGTAAGACCTAGAAATCTACTTCCATAAGTTTACAGCCAAGGGAAACCCACGGGGCTGTTTTACTCTGCTCATGGGGTTGCTGTGAATTAAAATTGACTCAAAGACACCTAACACCAAAAACATACTTACAATGTGTGTGTGTGTGAAAATTATTTTTAAATTGTTGTTGTTGTTGTTGTTGTTATGTGCCCTCGAGTTGGACCTGACTCCTAGCGACCCCTCCTTGGGTTTCCGAGGCAGTATCACTATGGGAGTAGATTGTCCCATCTTCCTTCCGAGGAGTAGCTGTTGTGTTTGAACCACCAGCCTTCTGGTTACCAGTCAAGTGCCTTAGGCACTATGCTACCTGAGCTCCTAATATTTATTGAGAATAGTTGTATTAAGGCCATTTAAATACATCATCTGACTCTAGCATTAACATAAACCTATGGTTTTGTTTCACTTACACTCTTTCATACATAAAAAAACTGAGTTTCAAAGAAAAGTTGTTTTCCTAAGATCATAAATGAAGTAAAAGATTAAGAAAAGGTATAAAATCAAATCAGCTTTCTCTAGACTCTTTCCACTATTTTCCCTATCACCTGTTGTTTTTATGTATATGAGCTCTTTTCTTTAAATTGGAAATAAATATTAATAATTATGAGCTACATAATTATTTAAAATACAAATTTTAAAAATAAATTGCAGCCTATGTTTACTTTTTATGACTATCTCACTGTTTTTTGACATGCTAAAGCTATGTTTCCTCCAGACATGCAGTCTAATTGATAGACACAGATAGTCTATCTTCATGAGAAAGTGGAGGTCATTGTCTATTAGAGAACAGTTGGAAAAGTTGTCCCTCTCTGCCAACACACAGAGTGCACTTTTTGTCTTGGGCTAGATTCTCTAGAAAGCAAAATCAGTGAAGTACACATAGAGAGAGATTCGTTTCTTGTGGATATTGGCAATCATCCTTGGGTCAAGAATCCTAGCTCATGTGGGACTTAAGTACTATAATCAGCTGTCAGATGCTATTGGCTCACAGGACTGCAGAATGCTGGTGAATCCCGAAATTGGCAGGTTAAATGGCAGGCTACTGATTCACAGGGTTGTAGAAGCTGGTGAATCCTACAGTTGGCAGGTCAGATGTTAACGAGCTAGATGCAGGATCCAGAGCAAGAGAAAGCCCGACCAGAGCATCTACATGTACACCCCCTCCTCACTTATTGACTATATCATTATCAAGCACTCACTTACAAAAATCGTAAAAAAAAAATCCCTATCCAAATATTTTACACATTACAAATGTACATCTGGCAATAACAAACAGTGAGGAATGAGGCCAGAGTAACACTGGGTATGGTGGTTATTATTACGTGTCAACTTGGCTGGGCTGTGATCCTCAGTGCTTTGTAATTATGTAGTGATGTAATCTTGGAGTTATGTAATGATGTAATTGGAAGATATGCAATGATATACTTATGCTCCATTTTGTGATCTGATGTCGCCATCAACCACTTTTGCATTAGCTGATTTTTGCATAATTACAGGTAGGAGTACATGTATATAGAATGCAGGTCACATCTCTAAGGAAAATCCCCTTATGTCAGAATAAGGATGCGACTTGAATAAGGGCATTGTTTGAATAAGGCTGTGACTCCAGATAAGACCCACATTAACTCTTCCTCATTGACATATGTTGTTGTTGTTAGATGCCGCCAAGTCAGCTCCCACTCATAGTGGTTGTATGTACAACAGAATAAAACACTGCCCTGTCCTGGGCCAGCCTCAGAATGCTTGCTACAACAGAGCCTATCATTCCAGCCACTATGTCAATCCATCATAGAGGACTTTCCGCTTTTCCATTGACCCTCTACATTACCAAGCATGAAATCTTACCCCAGGGAATGGTCCTTTCTGACAACATGAGCAAAGTAGGTGAGACAAAGTCTAGCCATTCTTACTTCCATGGAGCATTCTGGCTACACTTCTACCAGAACAGATTTGTTCATACTTTTGGCAGTGCATAGTGCTTTCAGTATTCTTTGCCAATATCACAGCTCAAAAGCATCAACTCCTCTTCAGTCTTCCTCATTCATTGTCCAGCTCTCACATGCATATGAGGAGACTGAAAATACCATAACTTGGGTTAGGTGCACCTTACTATTCAAAGAGACATTTTCAGCACTTTAGACATCTTCAGATTTGCCCAGTGCAATATGTCATCTGATTTCTTGACTGCTGCTCCCATTGGTGTTGATTGTGGAACCAAGTAATATGAAATCTTTGACAACTTCAATCTTTTCTCCATTTATTGTGATGCTGCTTATTGGCCCAGTGTGAGGATTTTCATTTTCTTTATGTTGAGATGTAACCCCTACTGCAGAGTGGTGTCTTTAATCTTCATCAGTAAGTGGTTCAAGTCAACTTCACTTTTAGCAAAGTTGTGTCACCTGCATATCTCATGTTGTTAATAAACCTTCCTCCAATCCTGACACCATGCTCTTCTTCAAAGAGTCCAGCTTCTGGGATTATTTGCTTAGCAAATAAATTGAGTAAGTATGGTGTAAGGATACAACCTGATGTGTCTCTTTCTTTAAATCATGCAGAATCCCTTTGTTCTGTTCAAATGACAGCCTCACGATCTATGTACAGGTTCTTCATGAACACCATTAAGTGTTCTGGAATTCCCATTCTTCTCAATGTTGTCCATAATTTGTTATGATCCACACAATTGAATGCTGTTGCATAGTTAATAAAACACAAGTAAACACCTTTCTAGTACCTTGCTTTATGCCTAGATACATCTGACATCAGCAATGATATCCCTCATTCCATGTCCTCTTCAGAATCCAACTTGCATTTCTGGAAGTTCTTTATCAATATACTCCTATAATTTTTTTTTTTTTTTTTTAATTATCTTCACTAAGATTTTACTTTTGGGTGATATTAATGATATTGTTCTATAATTTTCACATTCTATGATATGACCTTTTTTTGGAATGGGTACAAATATGGATCTCTTCCAGTCAGTTGTCCAGGTAGCTCAGTTCCAAGTTTGTTAGCATAGATGAATGAGAGCCTCCAACACACCATACATTTGTTGGAACATCTCAATGGATATTTTTGATGGTTATGTTTGTATATCAACTTGGCTAGGCCTGGTTGAGTGGCTGGGCAGCTGGTTGTAGTATTCCCTATGATGAGACTGGTAATCAACACCATGGTGGAATCTACTGGGAGCAGCTGAGGAGCTGCCTTTGGGTATGTGGTCTGCTTCCTGTATATTAGGAAAAGCTTTGAGAATGATCTCTAGCCTATGGCATGCTTGGATCCTGCATGTAGCTGTGTCATTGCTCAGCAGCCTGCTATGCGCTGCTGACCTTTGGACTTACAATGGACTTAAGTTAATGGCCTGCCTTGTGGTTTGGTAACATCGGGACTGTGCCTTTTTACTTGTCAACCTTGGGGCTTCTCAGCCTCAGCTGCCAGCAGCCATCTGAGTGAAGACATACCTCTAGCTCCAGTGAGTGGGGAGCAGGAGGCAGAGCTGTACCCCAAGGTTTAGGGGCTTTCACCCAGCCCCTAGAGCCTGGTACTTTGAACATGAACTTAAAGCCTCCAAATTGTAAGAATAAACTCCTGTTTGTTAAGACCATATCATTTGTGGTATATTTCTTGTCAGAGCAGAGCTAGGTAACCAGAACAGTATTCCATCAGTTACTGGGGCCTTGTTGTTTGCCAATTCCTTCAGTGCAGCTTCAAATTCTGCTTTCAATACCATTGG
This sequence comes from Orycteropus afer afer, assembly GCF_000298275.1. NCBI lineage: Eukaryota > Metazoa > Chordata > Mammalia > Tubulidentata > Orycteropodidae > Orycteropus > Orycteropus afer. Next base: position 21,381,603 of record NW_006921609.1, read on the forward strand.
TTCTTGACCATATGCCACCTCCTGAAATGGATGAACATTGACCAATTCCTTTTGGTATACTAACTCTGTGTATTTCTTCCATCATCTTTTGATGTTTCCTGCATCATTGCATATTGTGCCTATAGAATGTATCAGTATTGCTACTTGAGATTTGATTATGTCTTTCTTCAATTATTTCATCTTGAGAAATGCTGGGCTTGTTGGTCCCTTTTGGTTTTCAAACTCTAGGTCTTTGCACATTTCATTATAATTATTGACATTGTCTTTCAAACTGCTCTTTGAAATCTTCTGTTCAGGTCTTTTATCTTATCTTTTCTTATATTTGTTCTAGCTACTTTCTGTTCAAGGGCAAGTTTAAGAGTCTCTTCTGAGATCCATTTTGGTCTGTTGTTCTTTTGTTGTCATTTAATGACCTTTTGCTTTCTTCACGGATGATGTGCTTGATGTCATCCCACAATTCTTCTGTGTTTTGGTCACTGGTGTTCAATGAATCAAATTTATTTTTTAAGTGGTCTCTAACTTCAGGAGAGATGTAATCAAGGTCCTATTTTGGTGCTCATGGACTTGTTTTAATTGTCTTCAGCTTCAACTCAAATTTGCATTGGAGGAGTTGATGGTCTGTTCCACAGTCAGCTCCTGGCTTTCTTTTGGCTAAAGATATTGAGCTTCTCCACTGCCTATTACCACAGATTTGATTTGATTCCTGTGTAATTCTTCTGGCAAAGTCCATGTGTATAGCCCCCATTTATGTTGTTGAAAAAAAGTATTTGCAATGAATAAGTCATTGGTCTTGCAAAACTGTGACATGAGAACTCCAGCATTATTTCTATCACAAGGCCATATTTTCCAACTACCAGTGATTCTTGTTTCCAACTTTTTCATTCCATTCACCAGTAATAATCAACACATCTTGATTGCATGTTTGGTCAATTTCAGATTGCAGAAGTTGGTAAAAATCTTCAATTTCCTCATCTTTGGCTTTGGAGGTTGGTGTGTAAATTTGAATAATAGTAGTATTAACTGGTCTTCCTCATATGGATATTATCCTATTACTGACAATACTGCACTTTAGGATAGATCTTGAAACATTATTTGTGATGATGAATGGCATGTCTCTCCTCTTCAATTTGCCATTCTTGGTATAGTAGATCATATGGTTGTCTGATTCAAAATGGTCCAAATTTGTCCATTTCAGCTAATGCCTATTATATGGAACTTTATGCATTCCAGTTCATTTTTGATAACTTCCAATTTACCTAGATTTGTACATTGTACATTCCATGTTCCAATTATTAATGGATGTTTGCATTTGTTTGTACTCATTTTCAGTCAATAAAAACATATTCTATTGAAATATAATTTATGTACAGTGAAATAAACAAAACTAGAGTGATGTGGGTTAATGCTTTTTTTTTTTTTTTTTTTTT
>NW_006921609.1:21383588-21385103 GCF_000298275.1 Orycteropus afer afer
CAGCATTTGTTATTTTCTGTCTTGTTAAATTTTGCCATCAGAGCTGGGGTGAGATGGTATCTCTCTGATGACTAATGATTGTGAGCATTTCTTCATGAATTTTCTGACTGCCTTAATATCCTCTTTGGTGAAGTGTTTATTCATTTCTTCTGTCCATTTTTAAGTGGATTTTTAATTGTTGTGTTGTTGAGGTGTTGGAGCTTTCTATAAATTTTGGAGATAATTTCTTTGTCATATGTGTCATTGCCAGGAACCCAGATAGAGGAGCAGTCAGCCACAGGGACCCAGATGAGGAGAGGGAATTCAGGCACACCCAAAGCAGCAGGCCAGGAGAACAGGAGAAAGGGGATTAAAAGCAAGGAGCCAGGACAGAGAAGCAGTCAGCCACAGGGATCCAGGTGAAGGGAAAGAACTCAGGCATGCCCAAAGCAGCAGGGTGGGAGAGCAAGAAAATAAGTCCCCAAAATCTGGACAGGGGAGGAGACAGCCACAGGGACACAGTTAAGGGTGGTATGAGAGGTTTCCAACAGGGAAACAAACTTGTCTGTTGCTTTGTCCTACTGTGGTGACATGTTGATGTGTTTTGAGGTGTTTCAAACCCAGTGGGATGCATATGGTGCACAGGTATCAGCCCAGCTTACACAGTGAGACAGACTAGGAAGAAGGAAGAGGCTGTCCACTTCTCAAAGAATTGGCCTGGGAAAACCTTATGAACAGCAAAGAAACACTGTTTGATACATTACCGTGCAACTTTATGAATAGTCTGATTAGGTTAGAAGGTTCTCAAAACAGGATTGGGAAAGAGCTGCATCATCTAAGTAAGCACGACCTTATTCCTATAGATGAAGTAAAGCTTTCAAGACCTCCATTTGCTGATGTGGCACCACTCAAATTGAAGAGAAACAGCTTCAGACATCCATTAATGATATTGGAACATGGAATGTACGAAGCATAAAGCTAAGAAAATTGGAAGTTATCAAAAATGAAATGGAATGCATAAAGATTGATATCCTTGGCATTAGTGAGCTGAAATGGACTGGTTTTGGCCATTTTGAATCAGACAACCATGTGATCTACTATGCTGGGAATGACAGTTTGAAGAAGAATGGTGTGGCATTCATCATCACCAAGGATGTCTGAAGATCTGTCCTGAAGTACAATGCTGTCAGTGACAGGATAATATCCAAATGCCTACAGGGAAAACCCATTGATACAACTATTATTCAAATTTATGCACCAACCACCAAAGCCAAAGATGAGGAAATTAAAGATTTTTATCAACATTTGCAGTCTAAAATTGACCACACATGCAATCAGGAAGTGTTAATTATCACTGGTGAATGGAATGCAAAAGTTGGAAACAAAGAAGAATCACCGGTAGTTGGAAAATTTGGCATTGGTAACAGAAATAATGCTGGAACTCCCATGGTACAATTTTGCAAAACCAATGACTTGTTCATTGCAAACACCTTTTTTCAGCAACACAAATGGTGGCTGTACATGTAGACTTCACCA
>NW_006921609.1:21388902-21389689 GCF_000298275.1 Orycteropus afer afer
TGGTGTTATTCAGTTTCCATGTATTTGCTCTTTTTCCTTTCATCTTCCTATTGTTTATGTCTAATTTTACCTCATTGTGATCTGAGAAGGTGCTTTGCATTGTTTGAATATTTTTAAATTGATTAAAGCTGCTTTATGACCTAACATGTGATCTATCCTGGAGAATGTTCCATGTCCACTGGAAAAAAATGTATATCATGTTGCTGTTCAGTGAAGTGGTCTGTAGATGTCTATAAGGTCATGTTGGTGGATTGTATTGTTTAGTTCTTTTTTGTCTTTGTCTTTTTTGTCTTTCTTTCCAGTAGTTCTATCTTTCATTGAAAGTGGTATATTAAGCCTCCTACTATGACCTGGGAGTAATCTTTTTTTTTTTTTTTTTCCTATTGTCTTAGTGTCTGTTTTATGTATTTTGGAGTTTTTTCATTGGATCTGTAGATATTTATTTATGTCTATGTTTTCTTCTTCAAGTGATCCTATCATCATTTTATAATGTCCCTCCTTGTCTCTTATGGTCATTTTTCTCTTAAAGTCAGTTTTATCAGAAATTAATATTGCCACTCCTGCTCTTTTATGGTTGTCATTTGCTTGATATATACTTTTCCAACCTTTGATTTTTAGTCTATTTTTTCTTTGTCTCTGAGGTTTGTCTCTTGCAGACAGCATATTGATGGGTTAGGTTTTCTTATCCAGTTGGCAACTCTCCATCTCTTGAGTGGTGCATTTAATCCCTTGAAATTCAGTGTAATTATTGAGAAGTATGAATTTGTTGCTGCTATTTTGTTATGTG
>NW_006921609.1:21389789-21395251 GCF_000298275.1 Orycteropus afer afer
CATTTTTGTTTGAGGTTACTCTGTGAGTTATAATTTTATTGCCAAGTTTAGAACAGTTGGTTCTATCTTGCTGTTGTCCTGACTTCCCTACCATTTAGAAGTCCTGTAACTACACATTTTTTTCCCCTTTTTTTGTTTGTAGTAGTCCTCATTTGTCAATTGATTTTTCTGGTTCCCTGTTTACAATCTTGTAGGCTTGTGTATTTTGGATATTTCCATAACTGGGTTGGTTTCTGGACTATGTCATCATGTGTGTTAATGGTCATTTGTTGTTTGCTGTTGTTGGTTTTCTGTCCAAAGGATTCCCTCCAGCATGTCTTGTGAGGTTGACCTGGTTTTATCAAATTCCCTTAATTTCTGCTTATCTGGAAATGTCCTAATTTCACTATTATATTTGAGGGACAATTTTGCATTGTATGTAATTCTTGATTGGATTTTTTAATTGTTTTTCTTTCAGGGTTATATATGGAATCCCATTGTCTTCTTGCCTGTAGGGTTTCTGCCAAGAAATCCAAGCTTAGTCTTACTGGTTGCCCCTTTTAGGTTACTTTTTGTTTTTCCCATGCTGTTTTCAGGATTCTTTCTTTGTCTTTTGTTTTACCGAGTATGATGATGATATGTCTTGTTGATTTTCTTTTGAGATCTTTCCTGTTTAGGGTTCATTGGCTTTCTTGAATGGATATATTCTCATCTTTCATCATACCTGGGAAATTCTTTTCCAGAAAATCTTCAACAATTTTGTCTTTGGTTTTATTTTTCTTCTCCTTTCTGGAACTCCAAATACATGTAAGTTATTCCTTTTGATGGTATGCCACATGAACCTTAGGCTTTCTTCATTTTGTTTTGATCTTTTTAATAACTGACCCCTCTCCAAAGAGGTATTGAGGTATTTGTCTTTAATCTCACTAATTTTGTCTTCCATTGATTCAATTCTATTCCTTCAGCCTTTCAATGTGTTATCTATTTCTGAAAATTTAGTATTAATCTTCTGGATTTTTATCTGTAGATTCTGTATCATTTCTAATTTTTCATTTATTTTGTCAGTTTGTTCTTGTATTGCCTTTCAAAATTATTCTAGGGTTTGCTCTGTGTTTTTCTCAGTTTTGTCAGTGTTTTTCTTGATTTGTCTCTGAATCCATTGAAGGTACCTAAGTATAATTCTTTTGCATTCCTTATCTGGGAGTTCCAATGCTGCTTCTTCTTCAGGGATGTGTTCTGATTCTGGATCCTGGTCACTTGTTTCTTCTGCTTTCTCTTGCTTCTTTGTGTACATTGTGATGATCTACTGTAACCACTTGGTTACAATGTGTTTCTCTTGATACTTTAATCAGATCTAAACCTGTTTAACTCAATAGGCCCTGAGTAAGTGCTGTAAAAGATATATTACAAATATTCCAAATATTTCATTTATTTCCTCCACTATTACTGATTATTTCCCTAAGCTTGACACATTGCATAAACTCAAATCTTCAAAGCATGATTAGTTTCTGTTTCTGAATGTTTATATTAGTTTGTTTTTACTCTTACTAGTTATATATGTATTGGGAAAAATGGTTTAAATAATATATAAAAATGGAATCAGTAAAGTTCTTAATGTAGTCTGCCATAAAATGAGATTAAATTGGAAGCTTTATCTTAAAAATTTAAATCTCATCACAATGTGTCCCTCAACCCAAAATCAGAACAATACATTTATACCTATAAAACTTAAAGACATTGGAAACATTCACATAACACAAGATGTATTTATTTCTAGTGTGACTATAACAAATTCTCTTAAATCTAGAGCCAGATATACTGCATTCTGATTCTTCTACTTACAGAACTGTGAGGACTAATCATTTCTAAATTCCTAAAATCTATTTCATCCAAATTACATTCAGAGTTTATTTGAGCTGTGTTGCAACCCACCAAAGTGATTTGTTTTCATTGAAATGAAAGTAAGAAATTTACTCAATACAGAGGAAGACATTTATTTGATTTTTCTCCCCTTCGGTTCATAGTGCTCATTGTAAATGTTCTTCAGTTGTTTTTCTCCATGTTTTCACAGTATTTCTAGGTAATAAAATATAAACTTTTGACATTGTGTGTGTTTTCATATATTATATTTCTTCAATTATGCTACACATTATCAGAATAATGCTTTTCTTAGTTTCAGACTTGAAGTTTCAGATTATTTGGTGCATTTTTTGCATTGCTCAGGAATATTAGGTTTTTGAATTTAATAAAATATATATAATTTCTAAATCTTGACTTTTTTTTTCACTTTTAAGCACAATGTGCCAGAAAAACTACCTTGCCAAAATTCTATAGTTTGAGCCTAATAAACATATAAGTCATAAAATAAAATTGATTTTAAACTTTTTAGACAATTTTCAGATGATCTATCATATTATTCTATTGAATTATGTGTTCATAGTTTCTGTCTGTAGAAGTAAGTTGCTTTAGCTTTTTCTTCCTCACAAAATTTAGAGATCAGCGTTATCCTTTTAAAAAAGTCTTTGTTGGATATTCCAGAAACCTCTGATTATGGTATAAAAAGATCATTATTAATTTTATAATAATTAAATTTTGTACTTTTATTTCTTTGAAATATTCATAATTAGATGTGTATAATTAAGTCATTCTTTAAAATTGTCTTCATTGCTATTGTTCTAATAAAAATGAAAAACAAATACCTTGAATCAATTTAATGCCTTAATTATTCCTCAGGAGTTAGATTACACAGTAAGGACTAGATTCATAAAATATTTTATGGACCATTTCCTTCAGTGCTTTAAATTTTTTTCTTAAATTAGAGTTTTCTGGGCCAAATACAAATAATTCTGATTTACAACAAATTCTAGAGAGAGTTTACTTTTGCCTTATTATAAATCCCATTATGTACTATGCACAAAGAGAAACAATTCATTGATAATAAAATATACAATGTCCTAGCTAAAAAATTACTTGTAATTTCTTTCCTTCAAAATCAGTAAAATATTGGAGAAAATTGTATCTGGGTATAGACACAAAGATCCACAGGGATATCATTTCACATGAACTGTGTCACAATTAAGGTTAAGATATCATAACAGGGCTATCTTGTCATGTAGATTGGATTTCATAGGCACTTTTCTAGGCTGAAAGGAGGTAACAGTCTTAAATTTCACTTTTCCTAAAGTATAAACTAATACTAAATGATTCATTTTATTCTCTTTTTTCTTTTACATATTCATTATTTAAAAAAAAAAAAAAAAAAAAAAACAACCTACTGGTTTTCTGTATTATTCCAACTGGACTTTACTAGGTAACTAACTAACTTGAAAAATGAAGTAGAGTACCTACATTACCCTATTTGGATATATTTTTTCCCATTTTAAATATGATCCTCAACATTTCATGCCAAAATATGTAGTTTAGTTTGGGAAAAAAATCTATTTAGCAGCATGGAATTGTCAGATTAACAAAACAAGAGTGTCTATGGGTGTCACTCCCTTTTTATTTCTCTATCTTTTTTTTTTTTTTCTTTTCTTTATTTCTTATCAGTACTAAAAAGTATTATTTATGACAGCCTCACTAGAATGTGAGCTGGTTTGCAACAGGACTTTTGTCCATTTGCTGTTACAGCACCAACAACTACAACACTACCTGACATTCTTATTGCTTCTGATTCATTGGGACCCCACATGCGCTTAGTAGAACTGCTCCATAGAGCTTTCAAGGCTCTGATCTTTCAGAAGCAGATTACTGGACATGTCTTCCATGGCATCTCTGGGTAAGTTAGAACCACCAAATTTCAGCTAGCAGTCAATTGCTATTTGACTTGAGCCACACGGGGACTTCCTGTTACAAAGGAACTTAATAGTGTTGAATCTCAAATAAATTATTCCTCGGCACAAGAGTAAAATAGCAACTCAGACATCCAGAGATATCCAATAAAATAGATTTGTTACATATATTCCATCTTGATGTTGAACATGTTTTTTTCTAAATTTCTAAAGTTCATATTTTATATGTTTGTGAAGTCATGTTATTATATTCATTATGTAAATATTTATTTTCCCTAAAATACATTCAAATGTTGAATTTTCAAATAAATATTAATCTCTATGGATTTGTAAGTTCAATATGTTTTAATGAACCAACAAAAGTACTCCTTTTCCTTTTATGCTATGTTTAAAATGTGCTTTGTTTCTTTTCTGCAAAAACATTGGGATTTATGTGTTGATGATAAATGCATGATATAAAAACCAGAGGCAAAAAATAAAGAACTATATTTGATTCCAAGCTTTATCCCTGTTTCTCATCTAATATTGGAATGCCTCTTTGTCTCTTCACTTTCTTAAAAATTCAAGATACACTTTTGTAAAATAGGAAATAATCCTTGCTCAAATTAACCCACAGAATAAAAAGAATGTGAAAAGTTTGAAATTGTTTTATAAACACTAAATACTTGTGCTTGTTTCCTTTTCCCCATTCAAACATACAAATAAAACAGTTATTTGAAACATGTTTTACACAAGAGAGTTTCAATATCAATATTTAACTGAACTGTATTTCTAATTGAAATAGTTGAAATATTAAATTTAAAATAATCAAGGACCTTAATTATGTATAACTTTTTCTACTAATTGATCCATTAACATTTTATATAATTGTAGTGATATTGGGGAAAACAAAAAGAGATATGGGCATTTTTTGCAAAATTTAAAATCTCACATGAAAGACAAAAGAGAAAGTAATATTAAAACAGATTAGATAATTCAGGGAAAGTTTGAGGATAGTCATTTATCTCTCTAGCATTTTTGCCAACCCAAATAAATAATAAAGAAACTCCCACATAATAAAGGAATTTTAAATACAAAGACAGTATTGGAATTTAAGCTTCAGTGGCCTCTAAATTTTCTGAATTTAAAAGAATTTCAGATTATCTTTATGTCCATAATAAAGGGTTAATAAAAACTAATAAAGCCAAAATGTAACCTAAGTTTCCGAAAATGAGGCAAGGACTAATAAAACTAATACAAGAGCTAAGGGATCAAACACACACCACCTAAAGTTGAAGGATGAGAGAAAGTTTTGAGGGTAGGTCATAAAAAATTGAAAGCTCCATTTGAATTTTCTTTGGTGTAATTTAAAGAGAACAGTACAAGTTGTCTAAGGAGTCCCTGAATGATGCAAATATTTAAGCATTTGACTATTAACCTAAAGCAGGAGAAAGGGGATAAAAGCCAGGAACCTGGACAGAAGAACAGTAAACCCCAGGGATACAGGTGAGGAGAGACAACTCAGGGACACCCAAAGCAGCAGGCCAGAAGATCAGGAGAAAGGGGATCAAAAGCCAGGAAGCCAGACAGAGGAACAGTCAGCCACAGGAATCCAGGTGGGGGTGATACGAGAGGTCTCCAACAGCAAGACAAACTTGTCTGTCGGTTTGTCCTACTGTAGTGACATGTAGACGTGAGTTTTGAGGCTGAGCC
>NW_006921609.1:21399136-21419420 GCF_000298275.1 Orycteropus afer afer
TTATGAAAATGCCTTTCAAGAGGTGAGTGCAGTTGGCAAACAAATGTAGAAGGTGGGCATTATTTGAGTAAGAATATGATAAATCATGCCAAAGATTTTGGTGACTTAAGAAACTCTTCTGTGAAGTTTTTCTCTATTTTAAAGGCTGAACTAACATTAGGCAGACTTGTTATACTACTGTTCTAGTAAATGTAAGTTATAAGTGATTACCAAAAGCATCACAGATGTCACAGTGACAGGTGAGGAGCCACATTGTTTCCAAAAGCAGCTTGAACTAAGGTGAGAAAACCAAAAGGAGAATTGGTAGGATCAGGACTGTTGTATCCTGAGGCCAAGGAATGTCTTTGACAAGACTGATAATAGGGTAAATTCTAGCCAGGCTCCCATAAAACTCACCATATTCAAAGGAAAGGAGTGATGTAACAGATGGAGTTGTCTTGCTAGAATGTTCGTATCTTCAACATTCTTCTTTCACACACTTCAGTCAAATCATTGGACAGTTAATTATCAGGAGAAAGGACTGTGAAAGTCTCCATGTGAAATAAGAGAGGAGAAAATCCATTCAAGTGAGAAATAAAAATTCATTCAAGCCTGGGTAAGAATATTATTAAAATGAATATTAAAAAAACAAACTTACAAACTTTATCAAAAAAAGATTCTATAACATAAAAGTAGAAAGCATATATCTCTTAAAGAATACTGGGAAAACATAATTATGAAAATATTTTTAGTAAGAATAAGAAAAAAAATATTAGGTTACATTAATGTTATACTCTAAAATGAAATGAAGACTCGTAGTTGTGAATAGAGAAGAGATCATAAGTTAATAGAATAATAAGAAAAGAGAGCTGGCTGAATGTGCTAAATGTTAAAAAAGGGATAAAGTATAGAAAATAAGAAAATAAGTCATAACACTGATATAAGATGCATTAGTAACATTGAAAACTAGAATTGAGACAATAGGCTATCATATCAGTATCGTAGGTGATCAGTTTGTAACGTAATCTCTGAATAAAAATAATCAGGGATATAACCTTAGAAAACAGATAATAGATATACAATACATAAATAAGTGATATTTAACCAACCATTCAACTCACATATAGTCAATTATTTGTATATTTCACAGTTTTTAATTTATCTACTTGCTAAAATATATTGTAACCTTAAACTCAGTGTTATTATTATTGCAGTGCTTCAGTCATTCAAAGACATGCACAATGCAATGAAAAATTTGCATCACCAGATGCCCATGTTCCTAGATGAGGTCAAACAACGTGACACTCTGCTTTCTGGTTTTAGCTCCTACATTGTTGTTCTGGTTACCTAGTGCTGTTCTAACAGGAATATACCACAAATGGGATGACCTTAATAAACAGGAGTTTATTCTTACAATTTGGAGGCTTTAAAGTCCAAGTTCTAAGTGCCAGGCTCAAGGGGCTAGGTGAAAGCCCCTCAACCTTGGGGTCCAGCTCTGCCTCCTGCTTCCAGCCCACTGGAGCTAGACGCATTTCTTCACTCAAACAGCTGCTGGCTGCTGAAGCTTGGAGCCTCAAGGTTGATAAGTAAAAAGACACAGTCCCAATTTTACCAAACCACACAGCAGGCCAGTAATTCAAGTCCATTGCTAGCCCCAACTGTCGGCACAGCATGGCAGGCTGCTGAACAACAACACGGCTACATGCAGAGTCCAAGCGTGCCATAGGCTAGAGAGCATTCTCAAAGCTTCTCCTTATATAGAGGAAGCAGATCACATACCCAAAGGTAGCTATTCAGCTGCTTGTGGTAGATCCCACCATGGAGCTGATTGCCAGTCTCATCATGGGGAATAACTACCATCAGCTGCCCAGCCACTCAACCAGGCCTAGCCAAGCTGACACAAACATAACCACCAAAATTGTAAACAAAAGTCCTTTCCATGGCTTATTTAGTGTCATGTTTTCTACATGTTTTAGTTTTATTTTTTTGGGGGGGGTGATTTCACCATTTATAATGGCCCCCAAGTATAGTAGCAAAGTCCTGTCTAGTGTTCCTAAACATAAGAAAGCTACAATGTTCCTAACAGAGAAAATGCATATGTTAAATAAGCTTTATTGGTGCTGCTGGTTATAAGTTTAATGTTAATAAATCAGCACTATACATTAAGTAATGAGTCTTTAAACAGAACACACATAAAACAAAGTTATATATTGATCAGTGTATGAAAGTCTGGGGACCAGAAGCTCATAAGAACCTAACTGTGTATTTCCCCTAGAAACAATACTTCAGTCTTTGATAATTCAATGTTCATGCTGAATTTATAAATCTTAACTACCATAAATAATGAATAGCAACTAAATGTATTGACATTAATTTATATGTGGTATAATACAGGTTCTATAGCTGGCACAGAGGTTAAAAACAGATCTAGTCCTCCTTGACGTAACATAATGTAGCTTAAAGTTCACTAAGGAAAAAATATCAATCACACACACACACACACACACATACACCTTTACGCAATAAATGAAACAGAGGTTTAGAAAAGCTTTGTTTAGAAAATAATGATCCTATTGCCATCTGAATATAAGCAGGAAATAACCAAGTAGAATAAGGCTGGAAGAACTACATAGTAAGAGAGAATACCAAATGCAAGTCCCCAAGTGTACCTATTAGTATTACCCTATGTTCTTATGAGGAACCAAGAGAAATCTGATGAGGCTGACCAGTGAATACAAGTAGCTGTATTGTAATGAAGGGGATTGAGAGGGTTAGGTAAGTTCAGATCCACATCATTGTAGTCTATTTTAGGTCATGGTCTCTACATAAGAAAAATAGAAAGCCAACTAAGATATAAACAGAGGAAAGAGTAAAAGATGAGATGTGGTGGGATGGAGATAATGTGATCAAATTTGCAATTTGAAAATATCTTTTTGTCTATGTTGAAGAAATTGATTGAGAAATGGCAAAAAGCATGAGTAGACTAACTTTGAGACTACTGCAGAATCTAGTTAAGTAGTGTCTTGTACTACTTGACTGAGAGCACAGGAGAATATTGGATGAACTGAAGGGATACTGAAGAAGTAAAATAAACAGACCTGTGCGATATAGTATCTATGAGTCTGATGAAGTAAGATGCGATACTGTCAATGCTCTCACCCAGACCCACATCCCTTTGGGCCCCATTTTTGCTCACAGTAGCTTCAGATGTGTGTTTACTTGCAACAAGCAGCACCTTCATCTCTTTGTCATAGGGTTGCCCTAAGATTCATGCAGACTTATTTATTATCAACCAAATTCTCATCACACAATTTCAACAGCTTTTAAGTCATGAGGTTGACTTGAGCATGGATAACCTCAGCTCTGTGATTGTAACAGTTTTTAAGCTTTCTAGTCATATAGGTCTTTAGAGTTGTGTGATATCTTTCTTATGTGTCCAGCTTCATTTAATCAATTACATATTATAAGACAAAAAAAAAAAATATATCAACCACTGACTACCATGAGTTTACATTTCTTGATGAAATACTTCACAGAATATTGCAACCTCTGCAAGATTCTCATTTACCTTATTAGTCAGTAAAAAATAAAGGGGGGGGACTCACTGCTGGGGAGTCGGATCCAACACATAGCAACCCCTCCTTGGATTTCCATGGCAATGTCACTACAGAAGTAGATTGCCCAATCTTCTTTCCAAGGGGTGGCTGGTGGGTTTGAACTACCAGCCCTTTGGTTAACAGTCAAATGCCTTAGACACTACACCACCACTGTTATATATTCCTTAAGTAAATGGTGTAAGCAGTTGTCAGAAAAGGGCCAAATTACCAGGTACCCTTAGGACTGAAGGAAGGACAACAATGCTTCTCTTAATCTTTCCTTCCGTTTAACCAGTTCATTTTGCAGTTTATTATTTCCTCATGCAATATTAGGATTTCTATGATAGTAGATTTAACAATACCTACTTCTTGAAAACAGGTATGATAAAACACTAATAGTAATCAGGAACTGGTGATAAAGATTTGATATCCTCTTCTAAAAAAAAAAAAAAAACATAAACATGCTAGCTGTACCATTTCTCCTTATAATAATTATGAAATTAATCAAATTATTAAAACCAACATCCATGCACATACACACACACACACACACAAATATCTACTTTCTGTTGTACCGCCTCACCCGTAAAAGATCTTTAGCTCTGTTCATTCCCATTACCATGGCATCAAGCAAAACAGAAGAAACATATTGAAAAGTAGGAAAGATGAAAGAGATTTTAATGCCACTACTTCTGTCCTTACATCCTGACTTCCAGATTTCAGAAATCTCTCTGATGAAGACTCTTTTCACATTCAGAGAATTTAGCAATCCACCTCTTCATGACCCTGTCACACCTAAGCATTCCTTTCATATTTGATGAGCATTGACTGTAAAATTGTATTATTATTATTATTATTATTATTATTATTATTCAAGAATAGCTTTTAATTATTTAGAGCAGTTTTTTTATCCAGAAATTCAGTATCTACTACACAGTTCCCACATAGCCCTTCTTTAACCCCTCAAAATTTCCCCTATCAACAATATTTTGCATTAGTGTAATACTGATATATTTTTATTAACTAAATAATGTCCATAATTTACATTGAGACTCATTCTTTGTGTTGTACAGTGCTATGGATTTTGATATATGCATAATGTCATGTGTTTGCCATTACACTTTCAATAGAATAGCTTCACCTTTCTAAAATTCTTCTTGCACTCCAGCTATTCACCTTTCTTTCCCTTGTCTCAAACCAAGAAAAAAAACCTATTGCTGTCAAGTCAATTCCACCTGGTAGCAACCCTGTAGCACAAGTAGAGCTGTCCTTATAGGTTTCCAAGGTTGACAAGCTCAATTGTCACAGCACAGTTCACAAAAACATTGTCCTACATCCTCCTTTGGTGAGTAATGACTGGGTTCTGTAAAGTCTACAAGCAGCCATCTAAGACACAATTTTTGGTCTCTACTTGTCCAAAACGAAGAAGAATGAAGAAAATCAGAGGTGCATAGAAACAATTAGTCCAAAAGACTAATGGATCATGAGAATCTCAGCCTATACCACCTTGAGACCAGAAGAGCTACATGGTGCCTGGCTACCATTGCCAACCACTCGTGGGGGCGGGGCAACTAAAGCCAAAGTTACTCCCATGGAATCAGATCTGACTCATAGTGACCCCCTCCTTGGGTTTCTGAGGTGGTACCACCACAGAAGTAGATTGCCCAACCTTCCTTCCTAGGAGTGGCTAGTGAGTTTGAACCACCAGCCTTCTGGTTAGCAGTCAACTGCCTTAGGCACTACACCACCAGAGCTCCCAACCACTTGAAAAGGGATTAAAATTGGAGATCCTGGAAAGAGTGGGAGAAAAATGTAGAGCAAAATTTTATAAATAAATAAATAAATAAATAACCTTTGCAAAGATGGCATTACTGGTTAGCTAGATACTGGTGAAATTTCTCACTATGATCAACATTTGGGCCTGCAATTAGACCCCTTCCTGTGGCTAATTTTCAGGCAAATAATAGACAGGTCTACAAGCTGAACAACTACACCAGAGAAATTCACTCCTAAGAACAATCAACCATGGGAAATCATAAGGGCAGCAGTTGCACAGGGAGAGATTTTGGAGGCAAGAATGCATAGTGAACAAGGCTACGGAGAAAGGGTAACCACAGAGAGGAAGTGGAAAGAACCTGCTTTGTAAAATTTTACCCAAATCACAATAAGAAGTCTTTTAAAAAGTAAGATATTGGACAGCAACAAGGGTACCTAAAACAAATAAAATGGAAAAAATAATTTGGTGTGACCAAAGAAAGCCTTTGGACAATGAAGTATAAGTTTAACACTAATTATGCTTCTGAAAAAGAAAACAAGTCTAATTACTTCTAGAGGCATACTAATGAACATTTTTTTTCTTTGTTTAAGAAATGAACATTTGATTATTTCTAAAAGAGACTCCTGTATATAATATGCTGTTATAATATCTTGAAAACATCAAAAAGAGTATGTATTGTCACTAAAAATATTACCGGATACACTAAATTTAAAATGTTTCCTCTAGTTTTAGAAATACAAGTATGATACACTAGTATAAAATATCAGAGTGGCAAAACAGTGCAATTATTTTTATAAGTCCGAAATTTTAGAAGAGTTAATTCAAAAGAAACTATTTCAAGTGATATTGTTATAAGGGAGTTTCTCTGTATATTTTTTTCTTTAAAAGTCCCAGTGAAAGAACTGCAAAGCCCTACAACACCAAAAGAGAATTTTCCTTCATGAAACATTTTGAAAAATCCCTCAATCCCAGAAGTTACTTTATATTTATTAAAATTCTGGATGGAAACTCTGAAGTCATTAGCTTCTACCATTTATACCTTTTTTCTGAGTGAGTACTGCAATCAAAATTAAATTTGCTTTGAAATGCCTTACTGATATAATAATACATCACAAGGATAAATTCTTCATAGCATAAGTCTTCAGAATTTGCAAATCTCCTAGCATTCAATGCATGTGTCAAGTACCTGATAATTATATGTGGTTTTGTGATAAATATGATAGAAAGCTGGTTATTTATTATTTTTCTTTCACTTTTTCCTTTACTCAATTATTCACCAAGCATATATTGAGTGTGCATGATGTGTCACTTAATGAGTATATAGACATACAATCTTTTACATCAAAGAGCAATTAAATACCTCTGCTTTTTCATCCCGAGTTTACAATGATATTGAAATGAATATGGTTCCATTGCAATTTATACATAATTGTTTGACTGGGATGCATACAATTCTGTCATTTTTTATTTTTATGCCCATCTTGACAGCCCTGAAAGAGATACAGACCAAGTATATTGGTGTTATATATACCCTTCTACTTGTTGAGTTGTGGTGTTGGTGAAGAATACTGAAAATACCAAGGAGTGCCCAAAGAAATAAAATCTGTCCTGGAAGAAGTGCAGCTAGAATGCTCCTTGGAAGTAGTAAGGCAGACTTTGTCTCACCTACTTTGGTCATGTTTTCAGAAGGACCATTCCCTGGAGAAGGATATCATGCTTGGAAAAGTGAAGGGTCAACAAAAGAGGGGAAGGCCCTCAATGAGATGGATTTTCACTGTGGCTGCCACAATGGACTCAGGTATAGCAAGGATAGTGAGGCTGATACAGGACTGAGTAGTGTTTTGTGCTGTTGTACATAAGGTCACTATGAGTTGGAGCCAACTTGATGACACCTAACAGCAACAACTTTTTGCAGCAGAATTGATTCCAACTACTGGTGACCCTATAGGTCAGAGTAGATCTGTCTCTACAGAGTAGAGCTATAATCTTTACCAAAGCAGACTGCTACATCTTTTTCCTGTGGAGCAGTTGATGATTTTGAACTATCAACCTTTCAGTTAGCAGCCAAGTACTTAACAACTGCACCACCAGGGTTTGTTGGTGTTATATATATTTTACTAAAGGGAACATGTTTTTCTGTGCACTTACAGTTGTATGGGAATCTTAGACTGATTGTGTCTGTTCTCAATTTTGTTAAGGAGTCCTTGGGTGGTGAAAATGGTTAACACACTTGGCTGCTAAACAAAGGGTTGGAGATTAAAGTACAGAGGCACTTCAGAAGAAAGACCTGATGATATGCTGTGAGAAATCAATCTCAAAAACCGTATGGTACACAATTCTGTTCAGACACACATGAAATCACTAGAAATGATTACAACTGGTTAAAAACTTCAGTCAGGGACTTCCTTCTATGCCATTGGCAACCATGTAGGTGCCTAGAGTTGTATCATACATTTTTGGTGAGCGTAAGAATAATGTGAGGTTTTGATTAGAATGGGCTTCTCTCAGTTTGCAATAGATGGGTTAGTGTTCTCAAGTGACTGATGAGTTCAGGCCTGCTGGTTGCTGGCTGGGTTTTCTTGGTCCATCCCATTAGAAGTAAAGAATAATCACTCATTTCTAACATTCACAGAGCTCTCTGGCAGAAGAAAGAAGAGTGCTTATTGCTGGGAGAGCTTGAACTCTGTAAGTCTCATCAGGAACTCTCTGTGGTCTCTCTTTCTCCTTCCCCTCACAGCTTGTAGCTTTGAGATCAGCCTTTAAGGCCAGTGACTTTTGAACTCCAAAGTTAAGAATGTGCTCCTTTTATTTTCTGTTCTAGTCTAGCTCTCAGGAGTGGAGACTGAGAGGTTTTGAAATGCAACTATAAAAATTAACTATCATGTCACCATACTCTGCAACTTACTGGAACTTTTTAGTTAATCATAAACAATAAAACAGATTGATAGATCTGATTTACTAAATAAACATCCCCTTGAAAAAAATCACAGTTAATCTCACGTTGCTCAGAAAAATTGATAAAAAAATCATGTTTACTTTTAGTCCTGTGCACTTATATAAATTACTCTATTCTTAACATGTTTCAATTGTGTAGTGATTTTAAAAATGGACATTCTTCCTTTGCTTATTTCAAAGTTATGTCACTTAAGATATATACAAGTAACTATATTAAGATACAACTTTACAGACTAACATTATTGTAAAAAGTACACAAATCAGAATTTTTAATTTTCATTAACTGAATATACACACTCATGCAATCAGCACTAAGATCAAGAGACAGACCATGAATTCATGCCCAACAGTCTAATTTTGCTCTCTTTCCAATTACTCTACCCACAAGGATAATCCCATCCTAATTATTAATAATATATTTTTTTTTCTTTTTGAGACTGTATATATTTATGAAATTATCTCTTTTGTGGTGAGCTCTGGTGGCATAGTGCTGAAGACATTTGACTGCTAACCAGAAGACTGGTGGTTCAAACCCACTAGCCACTCCTAGGAAGGAAGTTTGGGCAATCTATTTCTGTAGTGATATTGTCTCAGAAACCCAGGGAGGGGTCACTATGAGTCGGATCCTACTCCATGGTAGTGATTGTGTTGCATTTCATTTACTCAATATTATATGTGTGATTGTCATCTATATTGCTCTGTGTAATTATCTATTCACTTATTCTCAGTGATATGAGGTATTCCACAATTTACTCATCCATCGCACAGTGGATGAATATATTCCTGATATCCTGTTTGGAGGAATTACAAGTATCACTATGAACATCGTTGAGCCTGTCTTTGACAGGCACTTGTTATGGGTATACAGCTAATGGTGGAATTATTGGGTTAAACATTCTATTTGGGGATAGTATAATATTTTTAATCAGTCCCAAGGTGGAAAAAAATGAGAAAGACAATTATTATTATATTACACTTGTAATATGTGTCCAAAAAAAACCCGAGAATTCATGCCATCATCTCAGTTCCAACTCTTAGCTACCCATTGGTTTTCCAGGCCTGTAAATCTTTACAGAAACAGACTGCCTCATAATTATTTCAAAGAGAAGCTAGTGAATTTGAAGCACTAAACTTTTGATTAGTACCCAAATACCTTGACCATTATGCCACCAGACCTCTTTTTTGTAATATGTGTAGGTTAAGATATATATGTACATATTATATATTCTTCCTAATGTGCATTTATTATGTATCTATTATTTCATGTATCCAGTTTATAATTCTTACACTTTTTAGAAAATATCTATTCTATCTAGCAACTATACAAAAGACTATTGAAAAGGTAAATTTTGAGGATATTATAAATAGAATGCAACCCTGAATAATATTTCTCCTGAGTGCATGTGTGACCATCCACGCACACATACATACACATACTCACACAAAAATATTTTAGATTTATAGTTTATTGTGGTCACTGAATAAAAAGTGGTATTGGATTGTCAGACTTTAAACTGATAGTAAAATATCAATATATTTATATTTGCTTTCAAATATCAATCACTTAAAATAAATATTGCATTATTACTTATCAAAATAGATAAGACAGTCATGAAAATTAACTTTGATTCTTAGAAATAATAATTATAGGGACAAAATCTTAACATTTACATGCTTAGAGAATGGAAGCATTATCTGGATACTCTGGGAAAGCAAGCAAAGAACCGTTACCTGTACTACTTTCCTAGGACAAGTTGAAGTTTTACTTTTATCAAATGTGGGCAGAATATCAATAAATTATCAAAATTTGCAGTCATTTACCTGAATATTATTTGTCTTATAAAAAGCTGTCCTTATAGAATTAGAGAAATGTGGAAGTAATAAATAATGGAAACATGGGTTAACGTGAAAAATAATGGAAATGGGTTAAGCTGTGATAGATCAAAATAAAAATTAATAATTAGACAATGCATTGCAGTTGGTTTTATTTAGTTTTTATTTTTTTTTAATTTCCTAGGAAAGATTACATATAATCCATTCTGTTAATGGAATGTTTTTTAAGGACAATAAGAAACTAAGCTGAAAGGGATAAGTGGTAAAAAAATAAAAAGAGTAGTTTGCTGATACTTTTTATTTTTTCTCTAAAGACAAGAAAAAAATAAGAATACAAATGTATGTATACACATAATGTTAGAGAATAAGTGAGGAAGCAACGTACATACACACAAAAAGAATGCAAGCGCACACACAAAACATACATGCTTAACAAGTAGATTATAATGATTTTTGAAAATAGATAAAGGAAGACTAAGCCAAAAACACAACCTCACTGTCATCAAGTGGATTCTGACTCATAGTGATGCCCATTGGGTTTCAGAGGCAATAAATCTTTACAGAAGTAGGTTGCCCCATCTTCCTTCTATGCAGTGGTTTGTGGGTTTGAACCATCAACTCCCTGGTTAGGCACTGTGCCACCAGAGCAAGATACTGAGTAGAAGCAAACCTGTTTGTCCATGACACAATGAGCATTTGAAGACACCAGGTACACTGGAAAAATAAGCCAAACCCAGAACTGAAAATGAGAACATTTTGTGAATTTCTTTGTCCAGAGTGGTTGCAACCAAGATCTCTTCACAGCCAAGGAATTTTCTTGCCTTCACCTCTGTGTTTGACAGTAATGCAGAAGTACATTCTCTGGGGGATTTAATTCTTTGG
The DNA here is from genome assembly GCF_000298275.1 of Orycteropus afer afer. Lineage (NCBI taxonomy): Eukaryota > Metazoa > Chordata > Mammalia > Tubulidentata > Orycteropodidae > Orycteropus > Orycteropus afer. The sequence continues at coordinate 21,410,159 of NW_006921609.1, forward strand.
AATTGTGGTCTCCATTCACTGCAGAGGGAATGGATGAAGTGTGACCATGAAGCCAAGAGATCTGATGAATGGTGAAAATGAAATACATTTAAATCTTCTTCTCTACTGCACTCTTAAAATACTGCAATCTAGGTACAGCATTTTATAAATTACTATTGCTTTTTATCAAGGCAAGAGACTGGTACTTTTTTCTTTTCTTTTTTTTTTTTTTCCCTGAAGAAGCTGAACCTCCTCCTGTAAGGAAGACTTTGTATGATCTGTCACAAATTATAATTCAATCCATGATAAAACTACAGTGAAGCCCAATAGGTGACAACCCATGAAAGCTGATAGAGATTCTGATGAGATATATATATATATATGTGTGTGTGTGTGTGTGTGTGTGTGTGTGTGTGTATACATATATATCAGATTATTTCATGTTCTTATTTATAATAGGAGGATCAAATATGTTGGAAAAAAATGGAGAAGAGTTCAAAATTTGTAAATTAAATGGCATCAGTGAGGTTGCTAACATGATGAAAACAGAAAAATTTTTTCTTGGTAAAATGGAAAAACAGAAAAGCCAAGCAAACTATAATTTATGACAGATCATAGCTCTGGTGGTGTACTGTCTAAGGCAATTGACTGCTAACCAGAAACCCGGTGGTTCAAACCCTCCAGTCACTCTTCGGAAGTGTGGGCCATCTACCTCCATAGTGATACCTCCTCAGAAACCCAAGAAGGGGTTGCTATGAGTCAAATCCAACTCGATGGCCGTGAGTTTGTTTTTTTGGTTTTCATAGAAATAGTGGAGGCTAATTTATACAAATATCTTAGTTGTAGTTGTTATTGTTGTTACATGTCCTTGAGTTGGTTCTGACTCAAAGACAGATAACAGGAAATAATGTTGTCCAGTCCTATGTCATCTTCTCAACCTTTGCTACACTGGAACCCATTGATGGAGCCACTCTGTCATTATACCATGTTGATTATATTCCTCTTTTTTGCTGGCTCTCTACTTTACTAAGCATGATGTCCTTTTTCAGGAGCTGGTCTCTCTTGATAATATTTCCAAACTAGTGAGAAAATGTCTCACTATTCTCCATTCTAAAGAGCATTCTGGCTATACTTCTTCCAAGACAATATTCAATATTCTTTAATACCATGATTAACATGTATCAGTTCCTCTTCAGTCTTTGTTATTCATTGTCCAGCTTTTACCTATAAGGGGATTCAAAATGTCAAGATTTGTGTCAGGCACACCTCAGTCCTCAAAATGATATCTTCACTTTATCACACTTTAAAAGGTGTTTTGTCACAGATTTCTCACTGTAATAAATCATTTGATATATTGACTACTGCTTCCATGGATGCTGATTGTGAATACAAGTAAAATGAAATACTTGACAATTTTAGTATTTTCTCCATTGATCATGATGTTGCTTATTAGTCCAGTTATGATAAATTTTGTTATCTTTATGTTGAGGTATAATCTATACTGAAAGCTGTTGTCTTTGACCTTCATCCATAAGTGCTTCAAAACAAAAACAAATAAAAAACTTCTTGCTGACAAGTCCTGACTCATAGTGACACCTCTTGGGTTTTCAAAATGATATTTCTTTTTTCTTTTTTTTAATTGTGATTTGGGTGAAAATTTGCAGAGCAAGTTCATTTTTCATACAGCAGTTCACATACACTTTGTCTCATGACATTGACCACAATTTACCACAATGCAACAGCTCCCCTCCCACTTCCTCCCCATAGTTACCTCTTCGCTGTGTCCACCCCTCCATGTATTCCTGCCCCCTGAGCTATCTCTCTGTGCATAAGCAGCCCTTCTTTCTCCCATGATTGTTCTCTCCAAGGAGTGTATCTACCTCAGGTAAATGTTCAACTCATATGCCTGTTTTTTTGTTTGGCTAGAAGCTACAGGTGTGGGTTCAATTCCAGACCTGAAAGGCAGCTAGGTACCATAGTCTCAGTAGTTCCACCAACCTCTATCGGACCAGCAAACCTGGTCCCCCCCTTATTTTTCCTCCAAATGATTTTGAGTTTTGTTCCACATTGTTCTCCCTCTCTATTCAGGATCTCCTACACAGATCCCCTTCCAACTGGATGACAGTGGTAGCCAGGCACCATCTAGTTCTTCTGGTCTCATAGTCATATAGGCTACGGATTGGATGGTGTACCAGTTGCTAGGAATAATTGTTTCCATGAATGTTTGGTTTTCTTCATTCTTCTTTGTCCTGGATATGGAGAGACCCATTGTTGCATCTAGATGGCAGCTTGCAAGCTTTTAAATCCCAGTCACTACTTGACAAAGTAGGAGGTGGAACAATATTTTGTGTAGTATGTTATGCCAATTGAGCTTGATGTCCCCTGTGACTATGGTCCCAAGCCCACAGGTTCAACTACTCAGTCCCTCTGGGTAGCTGGCTGTGACCAAGCAGTGACTACAACCTTGCCCCTTGTCAGCTCTATACATCTGGGAATTTAGATCATACACATAAATGTATAGGACCATTGTATGCTGACCCTATACATGTTCTTGTGTACATGTCCCACTTCATAGACATACCTACTAGTTCAGCCTGTCCACCCATCTATACACTCATATACCCATGTTGTCTTCACTGACAACGCAGTATTGTATGTGCAAAAGGGTTCATCTTTGTTGTCTGTAACTCTCATGTACCTCTCTATATCTTTCTCTTCCTCAATGCCACCATATTGATCACTCACATTTGGTACATTGCCCTTCTCTTCACCCAAATGAATACTTATCTCTATCTATGTAACAGTGTTCCCTACCCTTCCCTTCCACCTCTGGTAACCAACAAAGAAAATTTCTTTCCATAGATGCACATTTCCTTGACTTTTACAATAAAGGACTAATACAATATTTGTCCTTTTGTGATTGACTTATTTCACTCAGCAAAATGTCCTCCAAGTTCATCCATGTTATGTTGTGTTTTGCAGATTCTACATTATTCTTTAGCATTGCATAGTATCCCATTGTGTGTACATACCATAGTTTGGTTATCCACTCCTCAGTTGATGGACACCTAGGTTATTTCCATCTTTTGGCTATTGTAAATAGTGCCATGATGAACATGGGTGTGCATATGTCTGTTCTTGTCATGGTTCTCACCTCTTTAGGATATGTACCTAATAATGAAATGGCTGGGTCAAATGGTATTTCTAATTCCAACTTTTGAAGGAATCATCAAGGCGATATTTCTAAGGAAGTAGGTTCCCAATCTTCCTTCCAAGGAGCGGCTGGTGGATTTGTACTGCCAGCCTTCTGGTTAGCAATCAAATACCTCAGACAGAGCTAAGATCTCCAAGTCCTATTAATTTTCCATAAGCAAGGTTATGTTGCTTGCATAACTCAGGTTGTTACTGAATCCACCTCCAATCTTGAAACCACATTCTTCTTCACATGTTGTTGTTGTTATTTGCTGTCGAGTGGACCCCGACTCATAGCGACCCCTCCTTGGGTTTCTGAGGCAGTATCACTACGGAAGTAGGATTGCCCAACCTTCCTTCCGAGGAGTGGCTGGTGGGTTTGAACCGCCAGCCTTCTGGTTAGCAGTCAAGTGCCTTAGGCACTATGCTACCAGAGCTCCTCTTCTTCACATAGTCCAGCTTTTAAGATTATCTTCTCAGAATGCAGATTAGATAAGTATGGTGAATGTATACAAACCTGATGTACAACTTTTCTGATTTTAAATCATGCAGTATCCCCTTGTTCTGTTCAAATGTCTTATGATCTATGTATGGGTCCTCATGAGAACAATTTAAGTGTTCAGAAATCTTCTTTCTTTTTAATGTGTTTCATAATTTGTTATATGCACACAGTCAACTGTGTTTGCTTAGTGAAACATGGGTACACATCTTTCTCTTAGTCTCTGCTTTTAGTCAAGATCCATCTGATAGCAGTATTCCTTATTCCACTTCTTCTTCTGTATTTGGCTTGAATGTCTTGCAGTTCCTTGTCGATGTATTGCTGCAACTGTTTTCAAATTATCTTCAGAAAAATTTTACTTGCCTGTGATATTAATAATATTGTTTGCTAATTTCCTTGAAATGGCACAAATATGAACCTCTTCCAGTTTGTTGGCAGGTGGTAGCTGTCTTCCAAATTTCTTGGCATAGATGAGCATTTCCAGAATAAGATTCATTTATTAAAATATCTCAATTGAAATTTCATCAATTCCTGGGACCTTGTCCTTTGCCAATGCAGTCAGTACAGCCAGTGCCTTCTTCCTTCAGTGTCAAAGGATCTTGATCACATTCTCCTCCCTAAAATGGTTGAACATCAACTAGTTCTTTTTTGATAGAGTGTGCCTGTGTATCTTTAAATACCATTTTATTCTTGTACCTTTTTTTTAAAACAGTGACATTGATTCAGTCTTACTCATTGCAACCCCATGCTTACAAAGTAAAATTGTGTACCATAAGATTTTCAGTGACCAATTTTTTCCAAAGTAGATTGCCAGTCTTTATTCTAAGGTGTCTTTGATTGAACTGGAACCTCCAACCTAAGGTTAGCAGTCAAGTTTGTTAAAATTTTGTGCTACTAAGAAACTCCAGTCTGTATTTTAGACTTAGGAATTGAGCCTGGATTGTTCGATTTTTGAAAAAAAAACTAAAAATTGTTAGTCATAATTCTTACTCACACAATTATATCTATCATAATAAATATTTCCCAAACTACTGGTTATTGTATTTTATATAAATATATATCAAAAACCAAATTAATTGTTGTTGAGTTGGATCTCATAGTGACCCCTCCTTGGTTTCTGAGGTTGTATTACTAGGAAGCAGATTGCCCAACCTTCCTTCCAATTATAGATAGATAGATAGTTATAGATATAGATAGACACACATAATATATAAAATATATAATATACATTGGATATATACACACACACACACACACACAAGACAATAAGTCTTTTCTCACTACAGTCTCCTACTCTCTTTTGAATGAAAATATTAACATATTTTGGAAAGAGGTCTGAAGATGGGTATATACCTACACAGATTAGTCAAAGCAGACTAATAGGAATGAGTTTAAGGAAGACACAAACACAGTAAAACTCACTTGGTATCTCTAATCTAGCATAAGAGATACCCTACTATCTCATGTTTGCAGGGAGGCGAGGAGATAAGATGACCACATTCTTAGATTTTTCAGAAAAAAAATATAGCAGCACTGACAGTGTAGGAAATCTTTGTAATTCCTGCCTGGAACACAAAATTCTGATATTCTTTGCTGTCATTATCTTCTGACTTCCTTGCATTTAAAGAAGAGGTTTGCCAAAGAACACAGCACAGACTCACAAGGCACTAGGCAAAGGTGAAATGATATGGACAGCTGCACAGTGTTCTAGAGCAGTCAGTAGCACAGGGATTCTGTAGTGAGTTCTGGATGTCAACATGAAAAATTCAATTTAGCCACTTTTTTCACTAAGAAGGAAAAGTGAAGGGAATTATGGGTTTATCTGTGCCCTTACAAAAGATATGCCAAGTCCCAACTCCTGGTACTTGTGAATGTGACCTTATTTTGAAACAATATCTTTACAAATGTAATCAGTTACCATGAGGTCATAATATAGTAGGATGAGTCTTGAACTGCTAAACAAAAATAACTGGTGTTTTTACAAGAGAAAAGGAATGTAGAAAGAGTGGGAGAGAGAGTGGAAGAGAGAGAAAAAAAAATAGCACATGAAGGAGGCAGAGAGTAGAGGTATGTTGTTACATATAAAGGAGCAAAAGAATGACTGGGGCTAGCAGAAGCTGGAAAAACAAAACAAAATTAAAACATAGAAGCATTGTTATCGGGCATACTCAGAGAGAGCAGATACCCTGAATTTAAACTTCTGTCCCTCAGATCTATGAGAAAATAAATTTTCTGTTTTAAGCCATGGAATCTGTGATAATTTGTTATAGCAGCCCTAGGAAACTAGTAAATTGGACTCTTAAAAATTGTTACCTAATAATTTTAAATTTTGCTATAACTCTTTGTTGGTGACCTAATGTCTTAGATAAGATAACTTAGGTTATAAACAAGTTCAAACTTTGATAGATGACACAGCAAAAAATAATTGTTCCCACAAAATCTGGCGCAGGACTGACCAAGTCTCTAGGGCAGTATATCCTCTAAGTAATGGCCTGTGATTCAAGTTGTTTTGATCTTATAGTACCTCTATCTCAATACATCTTTCTACTATCAAATCAGCAAAACCATAGCATTCTGGAGAGTCTATCATGACAACACAATTCTGGCTTAAACACGGCATATACCACTTCCTGTCATAACTTATTATGCTGAATAAATCACTTGATCATTTAACTTCAAGAATTCAAAAAGTGCAATTCCACTGCATTCAATAAATAAAAGAAGAATTCAAAGCAAGTAAGATTTTGAAATCTCTCCTACAGTTGGGGAAATATCTATTTCAGATTAAAATGAGAAATTTTTTACAAGAAATAATGATATTTTTCACTCAAATTATGATGTTGGGAGTTCGTTAACTTTAGCAAGGCATAAATGAATGAGGGCATTCAGTGTTGCATCTGTTTGTTGAAACATCTCAATGGGTATTCTTTCAATTCCTGGAACCTTATTTTTTGCAATACCTTCCATGCCATAAGGAAGGACTTCTACCTTCAGTTATATCAGTTTTTCATTATATGCTACCTCTAGAAAAGTTTAAACATGAACCAGTTCTTTTTGGTACACTGACTCTGTGTATTCCTTCCACCTTCTTTGACATTTCAGTTCTTCTGGCTTGAGAAATGCTCACTGTGTTCTTTTCTGGCTTTTTAATTCTAGGTCTTTATGCATTTCATTACAATACTTTAGTTTGTCTTCTTGAGCTGTCCTTTGAAATCTTCAGTTCACCTCTTTTATTTCAACATTTCTTCCTTTTGCTTTAACTACTCTCCATTCAAGAACAAATTTCAGTCTCTTCTGGCATACATTTTGTTGTTTTCTTTCTTCCCTGTTTTTTAATGATCTTTTGCTTTCTTCACATGTGATGTCCTTGATGTCATACCCAACTCATCACATCTTCAGTCACTGGTGTTGAATGTGTGAAATCTATCCCTCAGCTGGTCTCTAAATTCAGATGAAATGTACTCAAGTTCATATTTTGGCTCTTATGGACTGTTTCAAATTTCTTCAGCTTCAACTTTAATTTACATATGAAAAATTGAAAGTCTGTAGCACAGTTGTCTCCTGGCCATGTACTGACTGATGATATTGATCTCCATCATCTCTTTACACAAATGGACTCAATTTGATTCTTGTGTTTTCCATCTGTCAACATCAAAATGTATAGTCACTATTTGTCATTCTAAAAGTTATTTGTAATGATTAAGTTGTTCTTGCAAAATTCTATCATGTGATCCGTAGCATCATTTCCATCACAAAGATTGTGTTTTTCAAACACAGATGCTTCTTCTTTGTTTCTGAATTTCACATTCCAATCACCAGTAATTATCAATATATCTTAATTGCATGTTCACTTAGTTTATGATTTCAGGAGTTTATAAAGGTCTTCAATTTCACTTGTAGTTTTAGTGATTGATATGCAAATTGTATAATAGTAGCATAAACTGGAGTGGTCTCAGAAGGTGAGAACCAGGAGAAGAGGTGGTGTGGTGGGTTTGCAGCAGCCCCTGGAAGGCAGGGACCAGGAGGAGAGGTGGAGCGACAGGTTTGGAATGGCTGAGGGAGATCAGGAAGTAAGTGGATTAGTTTGGAACAGCAAAAATGACAGTGTTTTCTGTCAGTTTTGTACTGTGGTGGCTTGTGTGTAGCAGTGAGGCTGAAGGTTATGCTACTGATGTTTTAAATTACAGAAGTGTTACCCATGGTGGACAGGTTACAGTAGAACTTCCAGACTGAGAAAGACTCAGAAGAAGGAAGAGGCCATCCACTTCTCAAAGAATTGGCCAGTAAAAACTTTATGGATAGCAGTGAAACACTGTTGATATTTTACTAGAAAACTTTACAAATAACCCTGAAACATTGTCCAATATAGGGCCAGAATATGAACCCCTCAGGTCAGAAGGCATTCAAAATACAAGGGGGGGGGGGTAAGTGCTTACTCCTCAGAGTAGAAGTGACCTTAATGATATGGATAGAATAAAGCTTTCCAGTCCTCCATCTGTTGATATGGCATGACTCAAAATGAGAAGAAACAGCTGCAAACATCCATTAATAATAACAAAGAATGTACAAAGTATGAATCTAGGAAAATTGAATGTTGTCAAAAATGAAATGGAATACAAAAAGACCAATATGCTAGGAATTAGTAAGCTGAAATGGACTGGTTTTGGCCATTTTTAATCAGACAGCCACATTATCTACTATGATGGGAATGACAAATTGAAGAGGAATGGCATAGCATTCATCATCACAAAGAATGAATCAAGATCTATCCTGACATGCAGTTCTGTCAGTGATTGGTTAATATCCATATATCTATAAGGAAGACCAGTTAATACTATCATTATGCAAATTTACACACAAACCACCCAAGCCAAAGATGAGGAAATTGAAGATTTTTTACCAACTTCTGCAGTCTGAAATTGACCAAATATGCACTCAAGATATGTTGATTATCACTGGTAATTGGAATGAAAAAGTTGGAAACAAAGAAGAATCTCCAGTAGTTGGAAAATATGGCCTTCGTGATAGAAATAATGCTAAAGATCACATGATAAAATTTTGCAAGACCAATGACTTATTCATTGCAAATAAAATTTTTCAGCAATGAAATTGGCAGCTATGCATGTGGAGTTCACCAGATGGAGTACACAGGAATCAAATTGACTACATCTGTGGCAAGAAGCAATGGAGAAGCTCAGTGTCTTTAGCTAAAACAATGCCAGGAGCTGATTGTGGAAATAGACCATCAACTGCTCATATGCAATTCAAGTTGAAGCAGAAGACAATTAAAGAAGTCCATGAGAACCAAAATATGATCTTCATTATATCTGTCCTGAATTTAGAGACCATTTCAAGAATAGATTTGATGCACTAAACACCAATGATTAAGAACCAGAGGAATTGTGGGATGACATCAAGAATACCAAGCATGAAGAAAACAAAAGGTCATTAAAAAGACAGGATGTGAAGAAAAGATCAAAACAGATGTCAGAAGAGACTCTGAAACTTGCCCTTGAGTGAAGAGTAGCTAAAGCAAATGGAAGAAATGACAAGATAAAAGAGCTGAACAGAAGATTTCAAAGAGCAGCTTGA
>NW_006921609.1:21428236-21429324 GCF_000298275.1 Orycteropus afer afer
GTTGTTAATGAGTCTTCTTCAATCCTGATGCCATGTTCTTCATAGAGTCCAAATTCTCAGATTATTTGCTCAACATAAAGATTGAATTAGTATGGTCAAAAGATACAGCTGTGATTTTTAAACACACAGTATCTCTTGTTCTGTCAAAACAATGGCCTCTTGATCCATATATAGGTTTTACATAAAAACAATTAATTAGTCTTGAACTCCCGTTCTTCACAATGTAAGCCATGGTTTGATATCATCCACACAGTCAAATGTCCTTGGGAGTCAATAAAATACAGGTAAATATATTTCTGATATCCTTTGCTTTCTGCCAAAATCCATCTAACATCATCAATGATATCTCTTGTTCTGTGTGTTCTTCTGCGTCCAGCTTATATTTCTTGCATTTCTCTTTCATTGTTCTGCTGCAACCATTGTTGATTTTTTTTTTCAGCAAAATTTTAATTGTGTGTGATATTGCATTTCTTGCATTTCCCTTTCATTTTCTGCTACAACCATTGTTGGATTTTTTTCAGCAAAATTTTAATTGTGTGTGAAATTGATGATATCATTTGATAACGTACATATTCTGTTAGATTACTTTTCTTTGGAATAAGAACAAATATAAAGCCATTCACTTGGCCGGGTAGCTGTTTTTGACATTTCTTGGCATAGAGGAATTAGCACTTCTAACACCATATCCTTTTGTTGAAACATCTCAATTGGTAGTCCTTCAATCTCAGAGCCTTGTTTTTGGCCAGTGCCTTTAGTTCAGCTTGTACTTCTTCCTTCAGAACCATCAGTTCTTGATCACATGCTACCTCCTGAAATAGCTGAATGCCTACCAATTATTTTTGGTAGTGTGTCTCTGTGTATTCTTTCTATCTTCTTCTGATTCTTCTCGCATCAGTATTTTGTCCGTAGCATTGAAGAGACCATCAATATCTCACTAGATTTTAATAAATAAAACTTGAATTATGCATTCTGTGAAAACTAGGAAATAATTTAGCAAATATAAGTTAATGAAGAAAATCATTCTTTTATTAAATTTCTGAAACTAAATAACGAATTGTGAAAAAATGGCATAGAATTTTTGACCTGCT
>NW_006921609.1:21430345-21434096 GCF_000298275.1 Orycteropus afer afer
TATCAAAAGGACAAATTAATGATAGTAGAGGTATGCTTTTAAAAAATAATTGGCATCACAGGTTTGTGAGCTTGAGTTGTTTTCATTCTGTTCCACATCTGCACTGTAAACTGTTATAAAGCCTCCTGAGTTATCTACCATTAGTTAATCATATAAGAGATTATTGCTATAAATTAGAATTATTGCTCTGTCTTTTTGAGAGGTGTTAAATTAAAAGAAATTAGACTCTAAGTCCCTACTTCAATATTTCCTCTCGTCTACAAGAATATTTCTTGGAGAAATGCCATATCTGCCTTCAGCTATTTAAGTTACTGATTATTCTACCTTTTTGCTGAGAAATTCAGTGCTTATTCAGAGAACAAGGCAGCTCATGATATTATAGTGATTATCTATTTGCTCTTTGTGTGGTCAAAATGCCATCTATTCTAAGCTGGTCTTCTTACAGAATAGATGTCATTGGGAACACCAAATATCAATATTCAAGTTATTAATCAGAGGAAATTTTTATTTCTACATAAATACCATATTGATAGTCTACTTCAAATTACTCACATTTAAAATTGTAATAGCATTAATTATGAGAAACACATATCAACTTTAGTCTACTCATTATTTCTGCTTACCAAAATTTATTATCATGTAATCTTTATATAACTTAGTACAATTTTTAAGGTATGCTGATATGTATATTTCAATATGTAGAATTTTGTGAATAGCATTTTAATTTTTTTTTTAAATAACAAAATTATAATTTTTTGTACTTTATCCCCTAAGCAATTAAGTTAATTTATATTTTATTGTCAGGATGTAGCTTTAGTTCATTATCCAATGTAATGATGGAATAGGACTCAATACCATTTATTAAATTTGATATTTTTCATTATTGCAAAATAAAATGTAAAATGTCACAAAAATAGTTTACAGAGATTATAACAAAAGGAAATTTACAGAATAAAGTGTTAAGGAATCCTATAAAAGTTATTTTAAAATTATACATGCATTTATCAGTAAGTAAATTTGTTCATGATATATTAATTAACTGGAACAGGACATATTAAACTATGGTGTATAATATAACTTTTTCATTTTTATTTTGATGATTATTCAATCAAAGTCTTGGAAAATCCAATATATCAAAAGCAAGTGACTAACATAGTAACATTAAGGAAAAGGAAGACACAGAGGGATGAACGAGAGGTATAAACAACAAAGACATAACTTTTTATATACATAACACTGTGTTATCAGTGATGACAAACATTAATATACAGGAAAATAAATGGATAAACAGGCAGAATGATAGGGTATGTCTAGACAGAAAAGAACATATCCATGACAATATATAAGATTGGAAGTAGATATTTCTACATATGTATTTGTATGTGCTATAAGAACATCCATATGTATAATGTAGCTAACAATGGACAAAGTTATGATAACATCTTAGCCACAGCCAACCACCTTAATGGACTGAGTAGTTGGATCTGTGGGCTCTGGGGTATCAAGCTCAATTGGCATAATATACTACACAAAAATATTGTTCTACATCCTACTTTGGTGAGTGGTGACTGGGGTCTTAAAAGCTTTCAAGCTGCCATTAGGTTCAACAATAGATTTCTCCTTGTACAGAGAAAAGAAGAATGAAGAAAACTAAAGATGTATGGAAACAATTAGCTCAAAGGACTAGTGGACCACGTGAACCTCAGTCTATATGACCATGAGACCAGAAGAACTACATGGTGCCTGGCTATCACTGTTAACCACTCAGAAGATCCTAGAGATCCTGGATAGAATAGGAGAATAATGTGGAATAAATTCAAAATCATAAAAAGACAAGGTTTTCTTGTCTGATAGAGCCAAGTAAGACCCTGAGACTAGGTACCTATTATCCTTCAGGTCTGGAATTGGACTCACTCCCATGGCTTACAGCCAAACAAAAGATAGGTATATAGGATGAACATTTACATCAGGTAGATACACTCCTTAGAAGGATCAGTCATGGGAGAACAGAAGGGCAGTATTTGCATAAGGAGGTAGCTCAAGGGCAGGGTGCATAGGAATAATAATAATAATAATAACAATAAATTCTTGTTTCATTTTAACATGTATGATCTTTTTGGAAATTTACCTTGTGAAAGTCAGTATTTTATTTATTTTACCTGACACTTTTAATATGTCTATGAAGTACAAAAAGCTGATTTTTTTATATATACTTCAGAGATTAGAAAAGGAAGTCTCAGAGAAGTCAGACAGCATTGCCAGATTTCATATGACTATCAAATTGTATAGGAAGTCAATTTCAAGTCATATTTTCTCATCCAGGTCTGATAACTCACAAATGTGCATGTATTTTTCACACTTTTCTTTGTATTATTTTATAATTTTGATATAGTAGTATTACATATATATATATATATATATATATATATATATATACATATATATATATGCAGGTTTTAACAAATGCATATAGCCATTTTAGCACCACCGCAATCAAGATATATTGCAATTCAATCATGCCTCAAAATCCCTCTGTGTCCCATTGTAATCAATCACTCATTCCATTACTGTCCATGGCAAGCAGTGATATAACGTTGGTTCTAGAGTTTTTCCTTTGCAAGAAAATGGAATAATACAGTATGTAGCTTTTGGGATCTGGTTAATTACAAAGAACATAAAACATTTTGGATTTAACCACATTTTTGAATGTGTTCATAAATGGATGTACCTTAGTTTGTTTCCCAGTTAAGTGTCTCAGTTCACTCGTAAAGCAGCTTCTGGGTGTTTCTCAAATTTAAGGCAATAATAAATAAAAATTCTACAAATATTTGCAAATAAGTCTTCACATAAGTGAAGATTTTCATTTCAACAATTTAACACATTTTTCCAAAGAACTTTAAGATTTCAATTTATCAGAGCACAGTAATCTTGAAATCATCTTCATTTTCCCTATTGCAATCAGGTATTAAATTTAACATAAGATTTAATGGACATTAAAATGCTAAATTATTCACTTTGGAAAAATAAAAAAAATATTCTTTATAATGAAAATATAAAATGTATTTAAAAATCTCTCCTAAAAATATTCTAATAGAAATGTCAGTAAAATGTAAGATTTTAAAATATATTTTATGAATTTCTTGTTGCTATTAAATGCCATTGAGTTTTCTCTACCTCATAGAGACCCCATGCACAGCAGAATGAAACACTGCTGGGTCTTGAGCCAGCCTCATGATCCTTGCTATACTTTAGCTCATCGTTGCAGCCACTGTGTCTGTCCAACTTGGTGAGGACCTTCCCCTTCATTGTCGACCCTCCACTTTACCATCATGATATCCTTCTCCTGGAATGGTTCCTTCTGACAACACAACCAAAGTAGGTGAGACAAAGTCTGGCCATTCTTGATTCCAAGGAACATACTGGCTGCACTTCCTCCAGGACAGATTTGTTAGTCCTTTTACCAGACCACTCTTAGCATTTTTCTCCAACACCACAACTCAAAAGCATCAACTCTTCTTCAGTCTTCCTTATTCATTGTCCAGCTCTCACATGCATAATGTTGTTGTTATTTGCCATTGAGTCAGCCCTGACTCATAGCGACCCCTCCTTGGGTTTCCAAGGCAGTATCATTACGGAAGTAGGAATGCCCAACTTTCCTTCTGAGGAGTGGCTGGTGGGTTTGAACCGCCAGCCTTCTGGTTAGCAGTCAAATGCCTTAGGCACTATGCTACCAGAGTTCCTACATGCATAA
>NW_006921609.1:21437071-21438518 GCF_000298275.1 Orycteropus afer afer
GGTAGGTCCCACCATGGAGTTGATTGCCAGTCTCATCATGGGGAATAACTACCACCAGCTGCCCAGCCACTCAACCAGGCCCAGTCAAGTTGACACACAAACATAACCACTACAATGACTCTAGACTTATTGGTGAGACATACGCATGCTAGAGATTGGGAATTAACCCATTAAAAGTTCACGCACCTTCCACATCAGTGAAATTTCTAGGGGTCCAATGGTGTGGAGCAGGTCGAGATATTCCTACTAAAGTGAAGGGTAAGTTATTTTATCTGGCTTCCCCCACAACTAAAATGGAGGCACAACAATTAGTGGGCCTCATTGGATTTTGAAGGAACGTATCCCTCATTTGGGTGTGTTGCTGCAGCTTATTTATCAAGTGACTCAGAAAGCTTCTAGTTTTGAGTGGGGCCCAGAACAACAGAAGGCTCTGCAACAGGTTCAGGCTGCCGTTCAGGCTGCTCTGCCACGTGGGACATGTGGTGCAGCTGACCCCATAGTACATGAAGTATCTGTAGTAGATAGAGATGCTGTTTGGAGTCTTTGGCAAGTCCCTATTGGTGAATTGCAATGCAGACCCTTGGAGGATTAAGGTGAAGAGACTGGTATAAAATGAAGTAGCAAGTTGGCCAGCCCACAGAACAAGAAAGCTGAGTGCTTTGGGGACAGAAAGATCTCCTGAAGAGTGGGTTGACCTCAGTATTCATTGGCAGAAGCAGAGAGACCAAGGGAATAGGAGTTAGAGCTGCCTCAGCTTGAAAGGATAGGACCATGGCCTTTGGGAGTGGAACCACCACAGCCCTTTAGGTTTCAAAGAGCCAGGTTTTCACTAACTTGGTTCTGGAGCATGGCTTTCATGTGAGCCAGTGGGATGGAGCCGTAGCTGCTGCCCAAGAGTGAGGGGTCGGGGCTGCCATGCCCAAGAGGGAGAGGAACTGGGCCCACCAGGCCAAGAGTGAGGTCGCCACTTAGAGGAACTAGGGTACTGGAACCACCCAGTGAGAGAGATCAGCACAGATGCCACCCAATCAATATCTGTACAGGTGCCAAATTGACAAGAGTTGGAATTGTGGTAGTTCAGTTTGTGTGTCAACTTGGCTGGGCCTGGTTGACAGTACTAGAGCAGTACTAGGTAACCAGAACAAATTCCCTCCAGAAATCTGTGTTGATAGTTAACCCTTTCAGCTACCCCATTTTGTGAGTGTTCTCAAGACTGGTGCTAAGCAATGAGTGGAGCAAAGGAAAGGAAAAAAAAACAATGGTTGGCCCAACACTCTTGAAACTGAAGCTGCTGAACAGAGAGGAAGGTTCACTTGCTCTTAATCAGAATGTTATGGGAGAACTAAAAAAAAAAAAAAAAAACTTGTTGCCACAGAGATGATTCCAACTCAAAGGACACTATAGCACAGAGTGGAAATGCCCCCATAGAGTTTCCAGGTTGTAATCT
>NW_006921609.1:21438808-21440142 GCF_000298275.1 Orycteropus afer afer
TGCACCAACATGTTCAATTCTAGAATTTCAGGCTAAAAAATAATTGAGGAAAAAAAAATGTATGCCCATTCATTGATGCTGGCTGGAATCCTGGTCTTTTTTTTTTTTTCCCTCATGTATCTGTCATTATTTATATTTTTACATTCCTAAAAATGTTAAACAATGTAATTCCTCATGTATTTAATAGGAGAAATAAGGGGCATTGTCCTAATTTAATCTAACCCAGAACTGTAAACCCCCTAATGACTGAAGTGAAAAATAATAAAAGAAAAAAAAAATGAGTTGATTAAATAAAACTGAAAAATAATTAGTAGACTAGAACACTGACTTACAAATGTTTCCATATATGACACAGATACACATGGAGATAAAAAAGTATGAAGGAGAAGTTCAGAAACAAGAAGAATAAAGTATAACATGCATTATATTAGAATTTGAAAATAAGGAGTAAATATTCAGATAATAACTTACAAATTTAGAATAAAAATTCTAGAATGAACAAAACATATTGATAAAATGAATTTGTAAGTTAAAAAAAACAAACTGTTCTTTATCAAATGTTACTCTTAAGTATGTGAAACTGGGAAAAAAACAGATGCAATCAAGAAAGAACTGGTGTCCAGATTACATATAGAAACACTAAAAATTAATGAAAATAATAACAGGAAATGGGCAAAACAAATCAAGTGTTATTTATCAGAAGATAAATTTTTAATGGAGAATAAAAACATAATTGTAATAAACATACCCTCTTTGGAAATCAAGGGTATGTAACTTACAACCATGGGGACCTCATTTTACATAGATTTTAAATTTATTAAACATTTTTTTCATTGGGTATTATTAAATACAAGGCTTATTAAATACAAGAAATTGCATTAAATCTTCCAGAAACTATAACAATGGTGAATTTAAAGCATGTTACCTGCCACCAAAAAGTTTACAAAATGATAGAACTGAAATAGTTTCTACATGTTGTTGTTGTCATGTGCTTTCAAGTTGGCCCTGATTCATAGTGACCCCTCCTTGGGTTTCCAAGGTGTTTCACTGCAGAAGTAGATTGTCCAACCTTCCTTCCAAGGAATGTCTGGTGGGTTTGAACTGCCAGCCTTCTGGTTAGCAATCAAGTGCCTTAGGCACTATGCTACCAGAGCTCCTAATTTCTACATAGATAAAGAAAATAGTATCTCAGTTTAATTTAAGGAGGGCATTGGTAATAGTAAACTATTAGGGTAAAATAAGTCAGTACAAAGAAAACAGTAAAGAGGGGTTATTTAAATAATTTATGGAAAACTGGTAAAATGCATGAATCAACTCCAATCAAGAAAATACAA
>NW_006921609.1:21440639-21446532 GCF_000298275.1 Orycteropus afer afer
TTTTTTTTTTTTTTTTTACTGACACGCCTAAAGCACTTGACTGCTAACCAGAAGGCTGGGAGTTTAAGCTCACCAGTCACTCCATGGAAGGAAGGCTGGGCAATCTACTTCTGTAGTGATACTGCCTCTGGAACCCAAGGAAGGGTCGCTATGGGTCAGAACAAACTTGAGGGCAGTGCACGGAAGGACACTGTAATTTACCAAATTTGATGTTCTTCTTCAGAGACAGGTCCCTTCTGATAACTTGTGAAAATTACTTGAGACAGAGTCTTGCCATGTTTGCTTCTAAGGAGCATAATGACTATACTTCTTCTGGAAGTCCATGATATAATCAATATTTTTTAACAACTCCATAATTAAAATGCATCAATTCTTCTCCAGTCTTCTTTATTCACTGTCTATCTTTTGTATTCATATTAAACCAAACCAAACTCACAGCCACCGTGGCAATTCTGACTCATACTGACACCTGTTTGGTTTCCAAGGCTGTAAACATAAGCAGACTACTTCATCTTTTTTCTGTGGCACAACTGGTGGGTTTGAATCATCTACCTTTTGGTTAGCAGCCAAATGCCTTAGTCACTACACCACTAGAATGTCTTTTACATGTGTATTAGGAGACCCCAACCTTCTGGTTACCAGTCAAATGCCCTAGGCACTGAGCCACAAGAGCTGCATATAGCTTGGTTCAGGATCACTTTAATCCTCACAGTGACATCTTCACTTTTACACACTTTAAGGAGGAATTTTTGCCACAAATTTGCCCAATTAAATATTCCATTTGATTTCTTGCTGGCTGCTTCCACAGGGGATACATGGAAAATAATATCCCTGACAACTGAAGTCTTTCTCTGTTTATCATGATATTATTTTCCAGTTGTGTGGATGTTTGTTTGCTTGTGTTGAAGTGTCATCCATACTGAAGGCTGTAGACACTGATCTTCATCTACATATGTTATGTAGATGTACCATCTATATATCACAGGTTGTAAATGAGTCTTCCTCCAATCCTGATGCTGTGTTTTTCTTCCTATAGTCCATTTTCCTGGATCATTTGCTTAGACTACAGATTGAATAAGTATGGTGGAAGGATACAACCCTGATGAACAAATTTCCTAATTTTAGTCCACACACTATCTCCTGGTTCTGTTCAAATTATTGCCTCTTTGTCTATATACAAGTTCCATATAAGCACTATTATCAGTCTGAAATTCCAACTCTTCACAATGTTATCCATAATTTGCTATGATCTTCACAGTCAAATATCTTTGCATAGTCAATAAAACACAGGTAAACATTTTTCTGGTATTCTCTGCTTTCAGCCAAGATCCATCTAGCATCAGCAATGTTATGTCTCATTCCATATTCTCTTCTGAATCCAGCTAGAATTTCTGACAGTTCCCAGGTGATATACTGCTGCAATTGTTTTTAATTGTCTTCAGCAAAATTTTACTTGTATACAATACTCATGTTATTTTTCAATAATTTCCCAATTCTGTTGGATAACTTTTCTTTAAAATGAACAAAAATAGAGAGTTCTTCCAGTCAGGTGGCCAGGTAGCTTTCTTCTAATTTTCTTGGTATAGATGAGTGAATGCATTGCATTCATTGTTGCAACATCTCAATGGATATTCTGTCAATTTCTGGATGCTTGTTTTTCTCTAGTGCTTGCAAAAAAATTGGACTTTTTTTTCTTTACTACCATAGGTTCTTGATCATATCCTACCTCCCTAAATGGTTTAAAGTTGACCAGCTCTTTTTGATACGGTGATTGTATTCCATCCAGCTTCCTTTAATGTTTTTTGCATAGTTTAATGTTGTTTTCCATAGAGTTCTTCAATATTGAAACTTGAGGTTTGAATTTTGTCTTCAGTTCTTTCAGCTTGAGAAATGTTTAGTATGTTCTTCCCTTTCGGTTTTCTAACTCTAGGTCATTACATATTTCATTATAATAATTGACTTGTCTTCTTGAGCCACCCTTTGTAATCTTTTGTTCATTTCAGTCACTGTGAGTCGGAGACGACTTGATGGCACCTAAGAACAATAATATTATTTCATCATTCTTCGTTTCCTTTTAGCTATTCTGTGTTCAAGAATAAATTCAATAATCTTCTGAATTGCATTTTAGGCAATTCTTTCTTTCTTGTGTTTTAATGATCTTTTGCTTCCTTTATGTATGATGTCCTTGATGCCATCCCACAAGTCATATGGTCTTTGGTCACTAGTGTTCAATGTGCCAAATTTTTCTTGAAATAGATTCTAAATTCAATATTTTGAATATTTCATTAAGTAATGTCATGCTTTGGCTCTCATAGACTTGTTTTAGGTTTCTTCAGCTTCTATTAAACTTGTTAATGAGCATTTGAGGTCTATTTCGTAGTGGGTCCTTAGCCTTATTCTAACTGATGATACTGAGCTTCTCTCTTTTCACAGATGTAGTTGATTTGATTCCTGTGCATTACTTTCAGTGAGGTTCACATGTAAGGTCATTTATGTTGTTGACAAATGTATTTGCAATGAATAAGTCATTGATTTTTCAAAACACTGTCATTTGATATCTGGCATCTTTTCTATCACCAAGACCATATATTCCAAATACTTCTCCTCTTTTATCACTTCCATATTTCACATTCCACTCTCCAGTAATTATCAAATCAGCTTTATTGAATATTTGATTAAGTTCAGTCCAAATTTGGTAACTGTTTTAAATTTCTTTATCTTTGGCATTAGTGGTTGGTACATAAATATGAATAGCAGCTATATTAATTGTTCTTCTTTTTGTTGTTGCGAAATTTTGACTCATAGCATTACCAGGTCCTGATGAGTCAGTTTCAACTCATAGTGACCCTATGTGCAACAGAACAAAATGGTCTTCTTTTTAGGAAAATGGATATTATCATATCATGGACAGCATTGTACTTCAGGATAGCTATTGAAATATTCTTTTGTACAATGACTGTGACACTATTCTACAATTTCATTCCCAGTACAGTACATCATGGATTGCCTGACCTAACAGCCAATATCACTCCATTTCTGGAGGGCAAGTCAGCTGCAAAGGACCTCTTTCAAGTGTTGAAAAGCCAAGATGTCTCCTTGAAGATTCAGGTGCGCCTGACACAAGCCATGATATTTTCAATCACCTAAATTAATTTGAAAGCTAGCTAGAGAATGAATAAGGAAGACTGAAGAATTATTGATGCTTATGAGTTGTGGTGTTAGTGAAGAATGCTGAAAGTACTATAGACTGCTAAAAGAACTAACAAATCTGTCCTGGAGGAAGTACAGCCAGAATGCTCTTTGGAAGAAAGAATGGTCAGACTTCATCTCGCCTACTTTGGTCATGTTGTCAGAAGGGACCATTCCCTGGAGAATGATGTCATGCTTGGTAAGGAGAAGGGTCAAAAAAAGAGGAAAAGGCCCATCAAAGAGATGGATTGACATAGTGGCTGCAGCAATGGGCTCAAGTATAACAGGGATTGTGGAGCTAGTGTGGGAATAGGCAATTTTTCATTCTGCTGTGCATGGGTTCTCTCTCTATGAGTCGGAGACAACTCGAAGGCACCTAATGACAACAGTGACACTCCATTTCAGCTCAATAATGCCTAAGATATTGATCTTTTTGCATTCCATTTCATTGTCTTACAGTTTTCTTCCATTTGTATTTCATACATTCCATGTGTCTTGCTTCTCAAGTACTGAGTCATACAAGTTGAAAATTTTAACAAACTGGAATTTATTCTCTTACAATTTAGGAAGCTAGATGTCCAATTCCAAAGTGGCAATTCTAGCTTCCAGCATCACGGCAACAAACCACCAGAGTACAACAAACTGACAGAGACATGGTTGAATGACATGATCAAAATTATATATAGAGAAGATTAATTTTTCTGCATACTACTTGATAGAATGGATAAAGGTGATTTAGTTACATGACAATTAATATAGGCCATTGTGAACAAATAAGAATCTATATGAGAGTATCAGCAGAAAAGTAAACATGATAATATTGTACAGAAGGCAAATTGAATACTAGATGAACAAGGTTTCACAGCTTATATGATGAGTATTTATGGCATAGATAAAAGAGAAGAGGAAAAGATGAAGAATATTTGCTCAATAGGAAACTTCTTAGTTTTTTCAGTTTATATTTGCTA
This sequence comes from Orycteropus afer afer, assembly GCF_000298275.1. Classification (NCBI taxonomy): domain Eukaryota; kingdom Metazoa; phylum Chordata; class Mammalia; order Tubulidentata; family Orycteropodidae; genus Orycteropus; species Orycteropus afer. Next base: position 21,444,797 of record NW_006921609.1, read on the forward strand.
CTGAATGTTAGAAGATGAAATTAATCTAGTAAGCCAGTTAAGGAGAAGGAAACACCAATACAATTGAATAGTATGTCAATAGATAGTCTAAGTCATCTCAGAATAAAAAGAATAGAAAAAAAAATGTTGATTGTGTATGAAAATATGCAAAGTATTCCATGTGGAAATTATTTCTGGAAGAAGATGAATATTGTAAAGGATTACATTAACAAAGAAGTAAGCAGAATTGGACAATAGGAGTAGCAGATGTTATCTTTTTTTTCTTGCTTGTCAGAGCCAGCAAGTTCTACATTTTCATTATTATTCAAATTCCTCTTGCCCACCATCCAATGGGCATCAGGTGTTTGAACTTAATCCCAGTGCTGGGTAGGAAACCTCATAAAAGTGGTATTTTGCTCTGGAAGCTTTACTATCTAAATTATGAAAATTTGATTCACATGTCAAATTCTTCACCTATATCTGACCAATATAAATTGGAATATTTGCATATATATATTAAGCCATAAAGAAATGAAATTTTATTTTTTCTCTTCATTCTCAATATGTCAATCTATACATAATCTATGTTCTTCATTGTGTTTTGTATTTTCTTGGATAACAATATACAAATACAGCCATATAAATAATATATCAAATTGAATTAAAATATTCCTGAACAACAGAACTAATTTTTTTAATTCAAGATCCCAAAATTAATTATAAAATACTATTTTAAATGTTTGTAGTTTAAATCATGCTTATTTTACACTGTAATTAAGAACAAATACAAGATTTTTAGGAAATCTAAATCTGTTTTCCAGCCTGGGTAAGTAGATTCTATTTGAAGAGCTTCTTTTTTGTTTACTTCTATATTGCAAATGTGTACTATTTCAAGTTAAAATTTAACACACCATGTTGGTAAATTAACATGTTCCTATATGCAATCATCTGCATGTTTTTAATGATTCATAGTTCATAATATTTTCTATATATTCAATCTGTAAAAGAGAAAAATTGAGTTAAATTCAAAACCAAATTTATATTAAAATGTTGTACAACTTAACATGCTTACCATGGAGTTTCTCTATCTCTAATGTATGAAAATAGAGTTGCATATCTCTGATTCAAAAGACTAGGTAGTTAATGATAGGTACTTATAAAAAATTTCCAGTTCTTTGGAAGAAAATTCATCACTGTATTTAATTGAGTCATTGTAAAAGTTGATTAATATGTAAAAAAGTGTTTTCTGGTTTTAATTAATTTTGCATAAAATTATCACATTTGGCTAATCTATAGTTTTATTCACCATTGAGATAAGAGCTGATTTTTCTGTTAACCAGGTACAATCTGTTATTTCTGATCATGTCAATATGCTTCTCACTTTTAACATTACTTTTTCCTTTTCACCACCTTTATCATAAAACAATAACAATGGGAATAACTACCAGAACTTTCCTCTTTCAAGTAATACCAAACAATATTATCAAAACCAAAGCAAATTGAGGCATCTTTCTTTAGGCATTCAAACCGAAATAAAACAAAAGCATACATTCTATTATCTGGCATGATCAGGCAGTCAAATATTCTAGAACTAAGTATTTCTTTTCATAACTTTCACATAATCATAATCCATATATGGATCATAAGTTTGCAACGAAGAAAAAAAATCAGGAAAATGTTCCAAAGCTAAATACATACACATAATATATATGCTTTGTTGTTGCTGTTCTTGTTGTGAGGTGCCGTTGAGTCGTTTC
>NW_006921609.1:21448132-21449314 GCF_000298275.1 Orycteropus afer afer
TCAAGGGTGCATAACAACAACAACAGCAACAAACTGGTAATCTCTAATAATCTTTGGTATTTATGTTGTTGTTATTATGTGCTGTGGAGTCAGACCCGACTCATAGCGACCCCTCCTGGGGTTTCTGAGGCAGTATCACTATGGAAGTAGATTACTCCATCTTCCTTCTGAGGAGTGGCTGGTGGGTTTGAACTGCCAGACTTCTGGTTAGCAGTCAAGTGCCTTAGGCACTCCGCTACCAGAACTCGGTTGGTGTATAAAACATATAAAGGAATTTCCACCACACTTTCATCTCTGGTATGCAACAAATAAAGTTTCCTTCCATTTATAAACTGTTTCCTTACTTTTTATAATAATGGACTAATACAATATTTGTCCTTCTCTGATTGACTTATTTCTCTTAGCATAACGTCCTCCACGGTCATCCACCTTCTGTGGGGTTTGGCAGATTTCGTATTATTCATCAGTATTGCACAGTATTCTGTTGCGCATATGTAGCCCAATTTGTTTATCCATTCCTCCATTGATAGGGGCTTAGGTTGTTCCCATGTCTTTGCTATGGTGTATATTGTGATGAACATGTGTGTACATATATCTATTCATGCCCTGGATCTCACTTCTTTAAGATATTATACCTAGTAATGGGATTGCTGGATCAAATGGTATCTCTATTTCCAGCTTTTTAAGAAATCACTATACTGATTTCCACAGTGGTTGTATCATTTTACAGACCCACCAGCAGTGTAGGAGAGTCCGAATCTCTCCACATCCTCACCAGCTTTTGTTATCATTTGTTATTTTCTGTCTTGTTGTAATTTGCTACTAGTGCTGGAGCAAGATGGTATCTCATTGTTGTTTTGATTTTCAAGGAAGACTGGGAAATTTACTTCTGTAAAGATTTACCACTTTGGAAACCCAAAGCAGGGTCACTATGAGTCAGAATCGACTTGATGGCAGTTAATTTTTTGTTTGTTTGTTTGTTAATGGCTAATGATTGTAAACATTTGTTCATGTTTGTTGACTGCCTGAATATCTTTTTTGATGTAGTGCCTGCTGCTGTCTTCTGCTCATCTTAAAATTGGGTTGTTTGTCTTCTTGATGTTGAGGTGTTGGAGTGTTCAATAAATTTTAGAGGTAATTCTTTCGTCAGATATGTAATTGCTGAATATATTTTCCAAATCT
>NW_006921609.1:21450335-21451438 GCF_000298275.1 Orycteropus afer afer
CACTCTGCTGATATTGGGACTTCATCTGGACTTGAATTAGTAGCTTGTCATGCTGTTTGGTAACATTGGGACTCTGCCTTTTTACTTGTCAAACTTGAGCTTGTCAGTCTTAGCAGGCAGCAGATGTCTGAGTGAAGAAAAGCCTCCAGCTTCAGTGGATGGGCACAGGAGGCAGAGCTGATGCTCAAGGCTGAAGGGCTTTCACCCAGCCTCTAGAACCTGGCATTTTGAACTCGGACTTATAGCTTCCAAAATTTTAAGAAAATAAACCGCTGTTTATTTATTTGTTTATTAAATTTCTATCTGTGGTGTATTCTTGTCAGAGTGGGACTAGATAACCAGAACAGGTAGTAATGACATTTTCACAATGTTCAATCTTTCTATCTAACATCATGGTATGTTCTCCCATTTATGTAGATCTCTTATAGTTTCTTGCAATCATGTTTTGTAATTTGCTTTGTATAGATAGGTCTTTTGTGTTACTGTTAAGATTTATTCCAAAGTTTCTTATTTTTGGGGTTTCTATTGTAAATGGTATTGATTTCCTTTTCAATTAACTTTGCTGGTGCAGAGGAATCCAACTGATTTTTGAATGTTGATCTTGTATCCTGCCATTTTTATAAATCTTTTAATAAGTTCCAGTAGTTTTCTTGCTGAGTTTCTTGGGTCTCTATGAATAGGATCATATAACTTGCAAATATGGATAGTTTTACTTCTTCCTTACCAATTGGGATGCCTTGGATTTCCCTTTCTTGCCTTTGACACTGGCTAGGACTTCTGATACAATGTTGAATAGATGTGGATATAGAGGGCACCCTTGACTGGTTCCTGTTAGCAAAGGGAATGGTTTCTGTCTCTCTCCATTAATAATAATGTTGGCTGTTAGTTTTACATATTTAACCTTTATAATGTTTAGGAATTTCCTATCTATTCCTATTTTTCTGAGAGTTTTTATCAGGAATGAATTTTGGATTTTATAAAATACATTGTCTGCATTTATAGATATGATCCTGTGATTCTTTTTTTGCTTGTTATACTGATGTGCTGGATTACATTGATTGCTTTTGTAATGTTGAACCATTCTTGCATACCTGGTATGAATG
>NW_006921609.1:21452733-21455563 GCF_000298275.1 Orycteropus afer afer
GTTCAAGTTGGTTGACTGTGCTGTTTATTTATTCTGCATCTTTGATGAGTTTCTTTCAAATTCTATATTTTATTGACAGTAGTGTATAAAAGTCTCTTATTATTACTGTGGAGACATCAATTTGTCCTCTCACTTCTTTTAAATACTGATTTATGTATTTTAGGGCTCTTTCATTGGGTGCATATATATTTATAATGGTTGGGTCATTTTGTTCAACTGACTCTTTAATCATTATATAATGTCCTTCTTTGTCTCTTGTGGTCATTTTTTCTTAAAATATATTTTATCAGAAATTAATATTTCCACTCCGGATCTTTTTTCATTGCCATTTGCTTAATATGTCTTTTTACAACCTTTGATGTTTAGTCTATTTTGGTCTTTGTATCTAAGGTGAGTCTCTTATAGACAGAATATCAATTGGTCATGTTTTCTTATACAGTCTGCAACTCTCTGTGTCTTGAGTGGTGCATTTAATCCATTTACATTCAATGCAATTATTGACAAGTATGATTTTATTGATGTCATTTTGTTGTTATTTTCTTTAGTGGTGCTGCAGATTTAGTAGTTCCATATATTTTTCTGTGCTGATCTCCTTTATTTATAAATCATGCTAACTTCTTTGTTGTTATTGTGTTAGTGTTTTCTAAATATTTGTGCTTGTCTTCTTTCTTATTTTGATGCAAAGACTTATTATTTTTCTTTGAGGTTACCCTGTGATTTATAATTTTTTTTCACAAATTTGAAACAGTTTGATATATCTCACAATTATCTTGATTTCCTCACCTTTTAAATGTTCTGTAACTACCCTATTTATTCTTTGTTTGTATTTGTCCTCATTTACCAATTCATGACTCCGGTTTTCTGTTTACAGTCTTGTGAGCTTATTTTACTTTGGATATTTCTATAACTGGGTTATTTTCTGGGTTATTCATATTTTTTAATTATCACTTGTTGCTTGCTGTTGTTGTTTTACTGTCCTTTGGACTCTCTTTAGCAAGTTTGTTCTTGTTTTAAACAATTCTCTGAATTTCTGCTTATCTGGGAATTCCTAATTTCACCATCATAATGCAGGACAATTTTGTGAGGTATATAATTCTTGGTTGGGGATTTTTTTCTTCAGGGTTTTATACGTATCATTCCATTATCTTGTAGCTTGCATAATTTCTGTCAAGAAATCAGAGCTTAATTTTATTGGTTACCCTTTGCAGGTAACTTTTGTTTTTCAGGTACTGCTTTCAGTATTCTTTCTTTGTCTTTAGATTTGGCGAGTTTGATGATCATATGTTTTGGTGATTTTCTCTTGGTGTCTATCCTTTTTGGGGTTCATCGAACTTATTGAATGGATTTCTCTTCATCTTTCATCATATTTGGTAAATTCTCTTCCAACAAATTCTCTGTGGTTTTATTTGTCACTTCCTGTTCTGGAATTCCAATTACACATAGATTATTCCTTTTGATAGGAGCTCTGGTAGCATATTGGCTAAGGCACTTGACTGCTAAACAGAAGGCTGGCAGTTCAAACCCACCAGCTACTCCTCCAAAGGAAGGTTGGGCAATCTACTTCCGTAATGATACCGCCTCAGAAACCCAAGGAGGGGTCGTTATGAGTTGGGACCAACTCAATGGCACCTAACAACAACAACAACATTCCTCTTGATAGTATCCCATATGAATCTTAAACTTTCTTCATTTTCTTTTGATCTTTTTTCTGATTGATCCCTTAACAAAGTAATTTTGAAGTATTTGTCTTCAGTCTCACTAATTCTGTCTTCTATTGACTCAATTCTACTTCTTTGCCCATTCCATTTGTTATTTAATTTTGAAATCTTAGTATTAATCTTATGGATTTCTATTTATCAATTTTGTATTTCTTCCTTTTTTGCTAATTGTGTCAATTTTTTCTTGTATCATTTCCTTAATTTTTTTTAGTGGTGCATCCATATTCTCCTGAATTTGGTCAGTGTTTTCCTTGATTTGTTTTTCAATCCATTGAACTAAAACCAAACCCAAACCCAAACTCATTGTCATTAAGATGGATCTGACTGTAGCAACCCCTCCTTGGGTTTCTGAGGTGGTATCCCTATGGAAGTAGATTGCCCAACTTTGCTTCTGAGGAGTAGCTGCTGAATTTGAACCTCCAGCCTTCTGGTTAGCAGTCAAATGCCTTAGGCACTATGCCACCAGAGCTCCACAATCTGTTGAAGGTACCCAAATATAATTTTTTTGAATTCCTTATCAGATGTTCCAGTGCTGTTTCTTCCTCAGGAATATTTTCTGGATTTGTATCCTGATCCTTTGTTTCTACTATTTTATCTTGCTTCTTTGTGTGCACTGTGATGGTCTATTTTCTCCAAGACATGGTGGTGGTGTTGTATATATATTTAATTTGTGATTGTACATTAGTATGAGTCACACATTTTTTTTCCCTTTATTTTGTTTTGATTCATCTGTGTAGGCAGGATAATGTATTCCTCTACTCACTAGTTGTTAACACTTAGGCCCTCACCACCTGCCTCCTGGTAACTGTGATAAAGAGTGAGAGATGTCTGTTAGCTGTTCATAAAGTGCAGTTAATGGTGAGTGGACCTGTTTTTGGTCACCATCTATCATTGGTCAGTTGGTACAAAAGCATGTGGTTGGGTGGTGCTTTAGGAGGTTCAAATGTGGTTGCATTATATGGGAAAAATTGCTGTCTGCCACTCAGACAAAAAATAAATAAATGAAAAATAAAACACCATAAATAAATAAATAAAACAGAAGAACAAAAATCTCAAACTGCATAATTGAGAATAATAATACTAAGAAAAAAAGAATTAAAGAATGGCAACAC
>NW_006921609.1:21455914-21457134 GCF_000298275.1 Orycteropus afer afer
GGATGGAATTCTTCTTGGTCTTCTTGGTCATGAAGGTGGGTGGAGGTGGGGGAATGGCAACATCTCTGTTTTCCATGAGTGTGTGGGGTATTAGAGTTACAAGGATAATATCATCTTTTTAGTTGTCAGCCACCAGTGCATTTGCCCATGCTGTTCTTGGCAAGCCGAACCAGGTCAGAACTCCACTTGAATATATACAAAATGGCCATGTCACTTGTAAATATTCAAAATGGCCTCACCCTCAGGACAGCACTCAGAACCCAGCTCTATTTATCTCCTTCTTAACTGTTTTCCTCACTGGTTGTCAGGCACTAGTGTAATCTTTGCCTATGCAGTCCTTCATGAGCAGAGCCTGTTCTTAGATTGCTACTAGGTCACACTTGCAAATATTCAAAATGACTTCACCCTTAGGACAGCCAGCAGTCAACAGCTCCATTTGTCTCCTTACTCACATTTTTCATCCAGGTTCTTGTATTAATTGGTATTTAAAATACTTCTTTATCTTTCTCTTCAAACGAAAGTTTCCAGGATCATATTCTGTATCCTTTTCAATTGGTTTCTCATTGCTTTGCTGTAGTAATTGTGTGTATTTTGTCTGTCTCTTCCACCATCTTGACAGAACTCCCCAATTCTACATTTTTTTTCTTCTCACTAAATATTTTTTTGTTTATAATATTTAATAAGAAATACAATCTTTTAATTTATGTATTATGCTACATAGAAAATATAACTTTACTTGGTACCTATTCCATGATATTTAAAGTGTAATATTCTAGCCAATCAAATACATCATTCTTATTTCCAAACTCTCCATATTTCATTTCAAAAGCTAAAATAGAATCAATTAATAGCCCACACATATTTTTACTCTACTTATAAAAAAAAAAAACACCACTCACCTGTCAGTATGTCATACTGTTGTGGCTTGCATGTTGTTTTGATACTTGAAACTAGGCCACTGGTATTACAAATGCCAACATGGTCATTCTGATGAACAGGTTTCAATAGAATTTCCTACTAAGACACACTGGGAGCATAGTGCATAGTGCATAGTGCCTGTTGTTGTTGTTATGTGCCGTCAAGTCAGACCTGACTCATAGCAACCCCTCCTTGGGTTTCCAAAGCAGTATCACTACGGAAGTAGATTGCCCAACCTTCCTTCCGAGGAGTGGCTGGTGGGTTTGAACTGCCAGCCTCCTGGTTAGCAGTCAAGTGCCTTA
>NW_006921609.1:21457234-21458244 GCF_000298275.1 Orycteropus afer afer
GAAACCCAAGGAGGGGTCGCTAGGGGTCAGGTCTGACTTGACGGCACATAACAATAACAACAACTGTAAGACACACTAGGAAGAAGGATGTACCAAGTCCACTTTTGAAAAAAAAGGCCTCTGAAAACCTTATGGATTTCAGGAAAATATTGTCTTATTTAGTGCTAAAAGATAGTCTATCGTGTTGTAAGAGACTCGAAATACAGCTGGTGAAGTGTTACCTCCCCAAAGTGGAGACAATCTCAATGATATGGATGGAGCAAAGCATTTGGGACCTTCGTTTGCTGATATGTCACCACTCAAAATGAGATAAAGCCACTGAAAATATACATTAGTTATCAGAAAACCCAAATGTTTGTACATTGGAATGTACAAATTATGAATCTGGGGTAATTGGAAATTGTCAAAAATGAAATGTATCACATAAAGATTAACATCTTAGGTATTAGTGAGCATAAACGAATTGGTAGTGGGAGTTTTCAATTGGACAATAGTATGTTCTACTCTGCTGGGAATGATGTCGCATTTATCATGAAACTGAATGTTTCAAGATCTTTCCTGAAGTAAAATGCAGTCAGTGATAGGCTATTATCCATACACTTACTAGGAAATCAGTTAATACTACTATTATCAGATTTACACACCAATTACTAAAGAAACAGATGAAGAAATTTTAGAGTTTACCAACTTATACAGTCTGAAATTGGAAAAAAAAAAAAAAACAATTAAGGTGTATGGATAATTACTTGTTACTGGAATGCACAAATTGGAAACAAACAAGAAATAAGTTTTTTTGAAAATCACCTTGGTGATAGAAATGACATAGAGATTGCAATATAAAATTTTGCAACGCAAATAATTTATTCATTGCAAATACCTTTCCTCAACAACAAAACAGACCATATATTTAAACCTTTGTTGTTGTTGTTGTTAAGTGCCGTCGAGTTGTTTCTGACCCATGCACTGCAGAACGAAACACTGCCCGATCCTGCACCAGCCCTACAATCCCC
>NW_006921609.1:21462294-21469602 GCF_000298275.1 Orycteropus afer afer
GTTCTTCTTCATATTGTCCAGATTCTTGTACTTTTGCTCAGCATACAGTTTGAATAAGTATGGTAAAAACATACAACCCTTCCCAATATTAAACCATGTAGCATCCCTTTATTCTGTTAGAACAACATCCTCTTGGTCTATGTACAGATTCCTCATGAGCACAATTAAGGATTTGGAAATTTCCATTCTTTTCAATGTCATTAATAATTTGTTATGATCCACACAATGAAATGCTTTTGCATAGTCAATAAAACACAAGTAAACATCTTTCTGGTATTCTTTGTTTTGAGCCAAGATCCATCTAACGTCAGCAATGACATTCCTTTTTTCACCTCCTCTTCTGAATCCACCTTGAATTTCTAGAAGTTCTCTGTCAATATATTGCTGCACAGTTTTTGAGTTATCTTCAGTAAGATTTTACTTGTGTGCAATGTTAATGATATTGTTGGATATTTCCAAATTCTGTGGGATCACCTTTCTTTTTAATGGATACAAATATGGCTCTCTTTTAGTCAGTTAGTGATAGAGCTGTCTTTCAATCTGTTGGCATAGCTGCGTGAGCACCTCCAGCACAATATCTGTTTGTCAAAACAGCTCAGTGGGTAATTAATCAATTCTTGGAGTCTTGTTTTTTTTTTTTTTTTTTTGCCAATTCCTTCAGTGCAACTTTGACTTATTCCTGCAATACCATTGGTTCTTGATCATGTGCCATCTCCTGAAATGGATGACCATTAATTCTTTTTGGTACAGTGATTCAGTGTATTCTTTCCATCTTCTTTTAATGTTTCCTGCATCATTCAATATATTGCCCATATAATCTTTTAATATTGTAAATTGAAGCTTAATTTTTTTCCTCAGTTCTTTTTAACTTAGGAAATGCTGAGCATGTTCTTCCCTTTTGGTTTCCTAACTCAAGGTCTTTGCATATTTCATTCTAATAACTGACTTTGTCTTCTTAAGCTGCTCTTTGAAATCTCTTCTTCGTCTCTTATCCTGTAGATTCTTCCATTTGCTCTAGCTACTCTCTGATGAAGGTCAAGTTTCAGAGTCTGCTCTTACATCCATTTTGTTCTTTTCTTTTCCTTTCCTGTCTTTTTAATGATCTTTTTCTTTCTTCATGGATGAGGTTCTGACATCATTCCACAATTCCTCTTGTTTTCAGTCACTGGTGTTAAATACATCAGAGTTATTCTTTAGATAGCCTCTAAATTCAAGGGAGATACAATCAAAGTCATATTTTGGCTCTCAGGGATTTGTTTTAATTGTCTTCAGCTTCAGTTTGAACTTTCACATCAGCAGTTGATGGTCTATTCCACAGTCAGATCCTGGTCTTGTTTTGGCTGAAGATATTAAGCTTATGTGAGAGCTGGACAATGAATAAGGAAGACCGAAGAAGAGTTGATGCTTTTGAGTTGTGGTGCTGGCAGAGAATGCTGAAAGTACCATGGACTGCTAAAAGAACTAACAGATCTGTCCTGGATGAAGTGCAGCCAGAATGCTCCTTGGAAGCAAGAATGACCAGACTTCATCTCACCTATTTTGGTCATGTTGTAAAAAGGGACCATTCCCTGGAGAAGGCTGTCATGCTTGATAGGGTGGAGGGTTGATGAAAGAGGGGGTGGCCTTCAATGAGATGGATTGACATGGTGGCTGTGATGATGGGCTCAAGTATAGCAGGGATTGTAGGGCTGGCGCCAGATTGGGCAGTGTTTTGTTCTGCAGTGCATGGGGTCGCTATGAGTCAGAAACGACCTGACGGCACTTAACAACAACAACAAATTGCCACAAATGTAGTCAATCTGATTCCTGTGTACTCTACATATGTCAAAGTTCCAGTGTATAGCCAACATTTGTGTTGTTGAAAAAAAGGTATTTGCAATGAATGAGTCATTGGTCTTGCAAAATTCTATCAAGTGATTTCCAGGTTTATTTTTATCATCAAGGCCACATTTTTCAATCACCAGTGATTCTTCTTTATTTCCAACTTTTGCGTGCTAATCACCAGTGATAATCAACACACCTTGATTGAATATTTGGCCAATTTCAGACTGTAGATGTTGGTAAAAATCTTCAATTTTCTCACATTAGGCTTTGGTAGTTGGTGCATAAATTTGATTAATAGTGGTATTAACTAGTCATTCTTGTAAGCTCATAAATATTATCCTATCACTGACAGCATTGTACTTCAGCATAGATATTGAAACATTCTTTGTGATGATGAATGTCATGCCATTCCTCTTCAATCTGTCATTCATGGCACAGTAGATTATATAACTGTCTGATTCAAAATGGCCAAAACCAGTCCATTTCAGCTAACTGATGCCTAGGATATAGATCTTTATGCATTCCATTTCATTTTTGACAACTTCAAATTTTCCTAAATTCATACTTTGCACATTCCATGTTCTGATTATTAATGGTTAATTACAGCTCTTTCTTCTCATTTTGAATCATGCTACATCAGCAAATGGAGATCTCGAAAGCTTTACTCTATCTACATCAAAAAGGTTGGCTCTACTCTGAGAAGGGACCTCTTCTCAAGTTGTATGTTGAGTGCTTTCTGACCTGATGGGCTCATTTTCCAGCACTTTGTCAGACAATATTTCAGGACTATTCAAAAAAATTTCCAGTAATATATCAGACAGTGTTTCACTGCTATTCACAAAGTTTTCAATGCCCAATTCTTTGAGACGTGGATGGCCTCTTATTTCTTCTGATTCTGTCTTAGCAACCATCACAATGTGACAAACTGACAGACGATTTGTCTCTGTTAGCTGTTCCAAACCACTCCACTCACTTCCTGGTCTCCCTCAACTACTGCAAAACTGCCACCCTGGCTCATTTCCTTTCTTGATTCCCTCAGGCTTTCCAAGTCCACTGCATCAACTTGATTCTTCCTGGCCACCTTGAGTATACCTCAACTCAATTTACAGAACATCTGAAAAATATATCTAATGTGTTGGGACACCAATGATGGAAGAGCAGAAGAAATGTGGTATGACATGAAGGGTAGCATACATAAAAAAGGGAGGGGGGCACTGAAAAGACAAAAAAGACCAAAATGGATGTCAGAAGTGAATTTGAAATGCTGTTGAATAAAGAGTAGCTAAAACTATTGGAAGAAATGATGAAAGCAAAGACTTGAACAGAGGATTTCACAAGGTAACTTGAGAAGGTAAAGCATTAGAGTGAAATATGCAGAAATCTGAAGTTAGAAAATCAAAAGTGATGAACTCTTTCAGCATTTCTCATGCTGAAACAACTGAAGAAAAAATTAAACCTTGAGTTGCAATATTGAAAGTTTCTTTTGGCAAAATATCAAATGATGCAGGATACCTCAAAAGAAAATGGAAAGAATGCACAGAGTCACTGGACTAAAAAGAATCAATTTATGTTTAAACATTTCAGGAGGTAACATATAATCAATAATGATGGTATTTTAGAAAGAAATCCAAACTACACTGATAGAATTAGTGAAAAACAAGGCTTCAGGAATTGATGGAGTACACTTTGAGATGATTTAGTCGATGGATGCAACACTGAACTCGCTCACTCATTTATGCCAAGAAATTCAGAAAACAGTTACCTGGCCAACTGGAAGAGATTCTTATTTCTTCCCCAACCAAAGGGAAAAAAAATAATAAAAAAAGATCCAACAGAATAGTAAATCACCTAACAATGTCACTAACATCACATGCAAGAAAATATTTGCTGAAGATAACTCAAAAAGTGTTGCACAAGTGTATTGACAGGGAACTCCCAGAAATTTAAGCCAAATTCAGAAGAAGATGTGGAATAATGGATATGATTGTTGATGTCAGATGGATCTTGACTGAAAACAGGGAATACTAGAAAAATGTTTACCTGTGTTTTAAAGGCATTTGATATATAACATTTAACATTTGACATTTAAAGGCATTTGTTTTCAAGGCATTTGGATATGTGTCTATAATAAATTATGGATAACATTGCAAAGAATAGGAATTCCAAAACATTTAACTGTGCTTGTGATGAAACTGTACATAGACCAAGAGGCAGTTATTTAACAGAGTAAGGGGATACTGCATGGTCTAAAATGTGGAAAAGTGTACATCATGGTTGTATCATTTCACCATATATATTCTATCTGTATCCTGAGAAAATAATTTAAGCAGCTGGAGAATATGAAGAAGAATGTGGCATAAGTATTGGAAAAAGATTCATAAACAAACTGTTGTAAAAAAAATGACACAACTTTGCTTGCTAAAATTGAAGATTTGAAAATGTATTAATGAATATCAGAGACCAATCTTCAGTATAGATTACACCTCAACATAAAGAAAACAAAAATACTCATAACTGAGACAATAAGCAGCATCATAATAAATGGAGAAGAGATTGAAGTGATGAATGATTTCCTTTTACTTGAATCCACAGTCAGTATCCACGGACGCAGCAATAAAGAAATCAAACAATACATTGCACTGGGCAAATCTGTTGTGAACGATCTCTATAAAGTGGTAAGAGTCTAAAGTAAACCTGACCCAAGCCATGCTATTTTTAATAACCTCACATGCATGTGAAAGCTGGACAATGAATAAAGAAGACTGAAGAAGAACTGATACATGTGAATTGTGGTGATAGTGAAGAACACTGAATGTATCATGAACTGCTAGAAAAAGGAACAAATCTGTCTTTAAGGAAGTACAGGTGATTTCTCCTTGGAAGTAAGAATGGCCAGATTTTGTCTCTAGTAGCTTGTTCATGCTGTCAAAACCAATTATAGAGGATACCATGCTTGGTAATGCAGATGGTGAGAGAAAAAGAGGAAGACACACAACAGATGAATTGACACAGTAACTGCAATGATGGATTCGAGTGTAGGACAATTTTGAGGATTGCACAGTACCAGGCAATGTTTCATTCTGTTGTACATATGGTAGATATGAGTTGGAACTGATTGGAGGACACCTACCAACACAATAGCATAACAATATATAACCAATAACAATTTATAATTTTAAAATGTTTACTGTTCCCATTAGAATAAATGGGCTAAACTCTATCGTTTTTGCTCTCATCAGGATGAAAATAGATGTTAAAAATATATAATTGGATATAATATAAAGACCATTGATATTTATGTTCCTCAAGAAGAAAATATGAGAGTAATATTGTTTTTGTAGGAGCTCTGGTAGCATAGTGCCTAAGGCACTTGACTGCTCACCAGAAGGCTGGCAGTTCAAACCCACCAGCCACTCCTCGGAAGGAAGGTTGGGCAATCCTACTTCCGTAGTGATACTGCCTCGGAAACCCAAGGAGGGGTTGCTATGAGTCGGGGCCGACTCGACAGCACATAACAACAACAACAACATTGTTTTTGTAAATTATTTTTTGTGATGTATAGCCAGAGAGAAAATTGAAATGACAGTTATCTTTTACCGTTAATTTAAAAGTCAAAGACAAGTTTTATTTCAATGTCTAAATGTTTCTTACTTTTAACTCAATTTTGTATTTGAGCTTACCTAACAATCCAAAAATTGGGTCATGGCTGGGTCAGAGACATGGCAATGACAAATTTAAACCTTGTCAACTCCATTTGTTGTTGTTGTTGTTATGTGCCGTCGAGTCAAACCTGACTCATACTCCATGGATTCTTTAATTCCAGCACTGGTCATCAGGACATCGCTGGCTTGATGGCTTTTTGATCATCCTCACCAGTTGCAGGAAGTTAGCCTTAGGAAAATAGAGCACTTTGCAAATGTTGTATCTGAGGTGGCTGAGAAATTTAGGTAGTTCTGCACAAAATTCAGAAAAGATGAGCTTCCATGAGGATATAGAGTTATATAGGATTTCATGATCCAGGGCAAAGACATTGTTAACATAGATGGTACTGGAGTTGCCAGTATTTACTGAGGAACATTTGCAGTTGAAAATTTAAAGTTAGACACTCAGTTCCAAGGCTCATTTCATGCCAAAGTTATCTCAGTACAAATGGCTGCCAGTTCTTCACCATCTACTGTACACATCATTGGCTGAACAGCAAGCATGTGGTGTTTTGAAAAATAATGCATAGACTTCCAGTGATGTGAATAATTGAGAGTGTTCCCACTGGCCCCAACAATAAGTTGTAGCTGTTTGTGGTGATCTTACAGGGTGGGGAGATGTGCCCCAGACCCAGACTGAATCAGGCCTCCTTTTTTCTGTGATAAAATTATCTAGATTAGCCCCTGGATTTGCTTCCCTGCCAGCTGCTGCTCCATTGGATCAGAAGACATTGGAAAAATCACAAATTCAGGACCAAACATTTTCTGCATTTAAATTTTTTATTTAGTTTAAATTTAAATTTTTAACTGGAAATAAATTGGATCTTGATCGAAACTAAAGATACAATGTATAGATAAGTTATGGAGTTTGTCAGTATAAAGGATTTTGGGATTTCTATTCATATTTACTATACTTTATTTATGTATTTTTAATTGTGATTACTTCAATAGTTGGAATGAGCTGGAATATAAACACATTAAATGATATCCTCTCTTGTTCTGTAAATTATGTAATATAGCTTTGGATATTTGAAATAACAATTAAACATACTATACATTATTTGACAATTCTGTTAGTGCCTTAGCATTCTCAAGGAAGTTCACAGTGACTCACCACCAGCTAATCAATGGTGGAATAGTTGAAGATGACTGTTATCTTACTGACTACTGATCATTGCTAAAATTAGAGTTATATACATCCTCTGTCAGTACCAGTGATGAAGAGTCACATGGGAAAGATCTGCCCTATATGGTATAAATAACTTATTCATTTCTCTGCATGTTCAGAGTCTTTTTTTTTTTTTTTTGGTATACACACTGATAAGCTGAATAAATTTGTCTAAATCAGAATAACATATTGTTTTTATATCAATCATATAATGTTATCTTATATATATTTTTTTAATGAGATGCATTTAAGGAACTAAAAATGCATCTTTGTTGAAATAAAGGAAAGTCTATCTATTTCACCAGTAAATTCATAACTTAATTCACATTTTTTTCCACAGTTTCAAAATGTTCTAAAGAGCTATGTAATTTTTCCATTTTAATTAAACAGAGTTTATAATACAAATTCATTTAATTTTTCTAATGTTTTGTTTTTATTCCCACTAAGATGTTTCTAAACAAACTAATATTTCGATTTTAATAATGGTTTCAAAACATTGTAATAATAACTTTGAAAATAAATGTACAAAAATATATTATTTGATACTTACGGGGACATGAATTTAAATGTTGACTTATGCACCTTACTGTCCTTATGATTTGAGTATATTTACTT
>NW_006921609.1:21469804-21479462 GCF_000298275.1 Orycteropus afer afer
ATATATATATATATATATATAATGTGTATACAAACATTTAACAATACTACTTAAAGATATAAAATGTGCCTTCACTCTCTTTCTAAGTCAAAAGGTCATAAATGATAAAAATGGAACAACTCACTTCTTTCCACTGGCCACTGAAAAATAAGTTGAATTATGATTAATGTGACATTATTCCTATCTTTTTTATAAAGAAACTTTAATATATGATCAGAAACTTACTGGATGATTTTGAAAAGTAGAAGCAGCAACAAAATTGATTTTTGAAGTGTATACTGTATTGCCTGGGAGATCTTGAATTGTTACAAACTCACTGTGTGACTTAAGGTATTTATAAAATCTGAACTTTAGATTTTTAGTTGTGTAATCAAATACCGAAAAAGAACATCCGTTTAAACATAGTTTTAGACTTCAGCACACAGTAATGAATGCATTTTAGAATAACGGACTAGGTGAGAGAGCAATTCCCCCTCTCCTGAGAGGACATTTGGAAAAGATGATCAAAATATTAGAAACACCTGTATGGGAAAATTGAAAAATTAAGAATATAATGTATAAGTGTTGGTCCAATATCAGAAAATGGACAGAAATCCAAAGTTGTTCATTTGATTTGGATCGTATCTGCATTGGAGAATTGGTGATCTCAAAATTTGGGTTAGAGATTGTACAATGCTTTTGACAGTCTCAAGTGTACAGCAACTCAAATTAAAATCCAAGAAATGTCATAGTGAATGTTCAGTACTTTGTAATGGATCCTTAAAAACCCACATCCTAGGAATGAGAAGATATTAACAACAACAGCAATAAAACCCTCAAAATGACTGGAGTTCGGTCCTGAGTCATTGAGGTAACCCAGAAAATTTAATCCTTGACAAGGAGATTGAACTTGTATTGTCTCTAAATATTACATTGAAACAAATGACTACCTTCACTAGAGGAAAGTATATCAGAGCAACCACAAATTATGCCTTCCATTTCTTAAAATACAATATCTAGACCACAATCAATAATATCTAAAAGCTCAAGAAGATAAAATAACATAAACCTGAATCAGCAATAACAGAAAACAGAAATAGACACATATAAGATTCAGATTTTGAAATTTTAAGACAATGAAATATCTATGCTTTCTTTATTCAAAGAGGATAAGGCAACATTAAATACTTCATTAGAGAATTGTAAACTACAAAGAAAATAAGTAACAATAGTTTGAAAACAATGCTAAATAGAAATTCTGAAACTTAAGTAGTAACTAATAATAAGACATCAGTGGTTGAGACTAATAGCAACTAAATTTCAATATACACAAATTAACATCTTCAAATGTTTAAGATAGGAAAATGTCTCAAGCAGAACCTCAAATGACCCATGTGACAATGAAGAATGGCCACATATGGTTTTCTACACTCTATTCTTTATGAGAGTAAATCTCCAGATCTTTTTCCCAGAAAGCTGCTAAAGGGGTGCTAATCACAAACTTTTCAGTTACCAGTGAAGTAGTTAATTGTTGCACCACTAGGTTTCCTTAGATAAGTTTTAGGAAAACCAGTTTTTACAATCCCAATATTTTCACTCTAGTGAAGAGTAAATACACTCTGAAGAACTAAAAATTGATACATTGTGAGGGCCATATGCTTTTAAATATACAGATTTTCCAAATAAAACTAGCCAGGAAGTACTTCAGTCTTCCAATATGCGAAAAAGTTAACTACTTGTGTTTCAGTGCAATAAAACTTATTAATATGTACATTTATATTATTTTTACATCTAATTTGAATGTGATTAGACATTTTATGTGAGTTTCCATTCACAAGGACTGAATGAAAATTATATTCGTATAATGGTATAAATGTTCTGAAAAACAGAAATTATTTAACCATCACATCCTTTAACCTTCCTAGCACATGTTGATGTTTGGATTAGAAGGTGGATTAGAAGACTAAAAATTAAGATTTCTGAATATTTGCAAAGATATTTCATGGGAAATGCCAAATGAAGTATTTACATGTAGCTATAGCATATTGTTAACAGTCAAATGCCTTAGAGACTATGCCACTAGAGCTCCCTATAATGTTGGTGCAAGACAGAATTGAACTGATGGCCCACAAAAACAACAGAACTTGGTACATGAAACTAAAATTTGGTTCCTCTTCCATTTGTATCTTTCCTGTTCAGGAATATCTGAGAAGAAGTTCACTGAATGACCAAAGTGTAGTAAGAGAAACCGCTGACTCAAGTGTCAGTTTTGATTTCCTAATCTATATGCGTTGGGAAAGAGGCAGAACCAGATATTTTTCTTGTCATAGAAAGAGTCAAGTGAAGGAAAAAACCGAAATGGATGTCAGAAGAGACTCTGAAACTTGCTTTTGAATGGAGAATAACTAAAGTGAATGGAAGAAATGATAAAGAAAAGAGATGAACAGAAGACTTCAAAGAGCAGCTCAAGAAGACAAAGACCTACAGTTAGAAAATCAAAAGGGAAAAACATGTTCAGCAATCCTCAAGCTGAAAGAACTGAAGAGAAAAATAAAGCCTCGAGTAGTAATACTGAAGAATTCTATGTGCAAAATATTGAATGATGCTGCAGAGAGTATCAAAAAAAGATATGAGGAATGCACAGTTACTGGACAAAAAACAGTTCGTTAATGTTCAACCATTTCCAAGGTAGCATATGATCAAGGACTGATGGTATTGAAGGAAGAAGTGCAAGCTGCACTGAAAGCATTGGCAAAAAACAAGGCTCCAGGAATTGATGTTATTCCAACAACTGAGATGTTTCAGTAAACAGATGCAATGTTGGAAGCACTCACTCATTTTTACCAGGAAATTTGCAAGAGAGCTACGTTACAACTGACTGGAAGAGATCAATATTTTTGCCCATTCCAGAGAAAGGTCATCCAACCAAATGCTGAAATTATCAAATAAGAGTACTTCTATAACACACAAGTAAAATTGTGCTGAAAATACTTCAGCAAATGGTTGCAACATTACATAGACAGGGAACTGTGAGAAATTCAACTCAAATTCAGAACAGGACATGAAGGATATTATTGCTAATACCATATGGATATAGGCTGAAATCAAAGAACACTAGAAATGTTTATCAGTGTTTTATTGACTGCAAATAGGCATTCAACTGTGTGGATCATAAAAATGTTATGCATAATGAAGAACAGAAATTCCAGGATACTTAATTGTGCTAATGAGGAACCAGTACAAAAACTAAGAGGCAGTCATTTGAACAGAACAAGGTGATACCACATGGATTAAAATCAGGAAAGTATGTTAAGGTTGTATCCTTTCACCATACTTATTCAACCTGTATAATGAGCAAATAATAAGAATTGGAGGAAGACTCATTATAGAGGACACATCTATAGAGGACACAATCTTCCTTGCTGAAAGTGAAGAAGACTTGAAGCATATACTGATGAAGATCAAAGATTACAGCCTTCAGTATGGATTAATCCTCAATATAAAGAAAATAAAATCCTCACAACTGGACCAGTAAACATCACTACAATAGTGAAAATGTTGATCTTGTCAAGGATTTCATATTACTTGGATCCACAATCAACATCCATGGAAGCAGCAGTCAAGAAATCAAATGACCAAGTGCATTGGGCAAATCTGTTGCAACTGATTTCTTTAAAGTGTTAAAGGACACAGATATCACTTTGAAGACTCAGGTGCACCTGACCCAAACCATGGCATTTTCAATAACTTCATATCCATGTGAAAGCTGGCAATGAATAAGGAAGTTTGAAGAAGAATTTACTTATTGGAATTGTGGTTTTAATGGAGTATTGAATACACCATTGACTGCCAGAAAAACAAACAAATGAATCTTAGCAGAAGTACAGCTGGAATGCTCCTCAGAAACAAGGATGGGGAGATTTCTTCTCTCCAACTTTGGTCCTGTTATCATAAGTGACCAGTCCCTGGAGAAAGATATCACACTAGTTACAATAAAGGGTCAACAAAAAAGAGGAAGAATCCCAACAAGACAAATTGACAGTAGCTGCAACAATAGACTGAACTATAGCAATGATAGTGAGCATGGCATAGGACAAGGAAGTGTTTCATTCTGCTGTGCATAGCGTCCTAGGAATCTGAACCTACTCAAAAGGACCTAACAACAAAAACAAATTAAGGAACTCCACACTGAAAAACAGATAGACAAACACCTCCCACCTCCAAAAAAAAAAAAAAAAAAAAAAAAGATAGAGAGGTAGGTAGATAGATAAATATGTGTATATATTGGGAGAATATTAGATCAAACTATAAGCATGGAAACATATAAAATAGAGCTCTGTTACATAAAGGGGTGATAAACCAAAAAGAAAAAAAAAAAAAAAAAACTCACTGCCATCTATTTGACTCATAGTGACCTCCTTTGTGTTTCCGAGGCAATAAACCTTTACAGAAGTAGATTGCCCCATCTTTCTTCTTGTGGAGCAGCTGGTGGGTTTGAATCACCAACCTTCTGGTTAGCGGTCAAATGACTTAGACAATACCACCAGGGTTCCTGATAAAGGGGTGATATCCATAGCACAAATAGAGCTCTGGTGGTTCAGTGTGTAATTAATTTGACTACTAAACAGAAGGATGATTGTTCAAGCCCACACGCTGCTCACAGAAAGAAGATGGGGTAATCTCCTTCTTTAAAGATTTTCCACCTCCAGAAACTCAGTGGTGGTTGGTATGAGTCTGACTTGACTTGACAGCAGTAAGTTTGTTTTGGGTTATCCATACTATGGTACTTGCCTATTTCTCACTTGAAGTTTGCTGAGTAACAAAAATAGAAGATATATCCAGGGCCTCTTGTTTGGGACAATGGGGGTGGGGGAGACACAAGAGTATGATAGTGCAGCAGTTATTCATTAAGTAATAGTGATGGGCAGAAGTTACCTGAGCTCACAAAGCCATTTGTTTCCATTGAAGATACCATTTTGAAAAATCTTCTAAGATTTGCTCACATGTCATCATTCAAAATAATTACTGAGTTTCCTTTCTGATGAAGGGGTGAGTTGTCAGAGTCTAAACTTCTGGAAATTATCCACTCATAGCAGAAAATTTATGAGGAAACTAACAGCAAAAGCCATACAAGACTGTTACAGATCTCTGTGTTAGGCTGGGTCCTCTAGAGAAGCAAAACCAGAAAAGCTTAGGAAAATGGCTCACACAGTTGTAGAAGATGGCAAGTCCCAAGTTCTTGGATCAAATGTCAAGCTGGAGGTTTTTCCTGACTCACAGAGCTGCAGGGACTGATGAGCTCAAGGTTAGCAGGCAGTATACGGGTTGTTGACTCCAATGAATGATGAATCCAAGATCACCAGGTCAAATGGTGTATTGTTCACTCACAGACATTTGTAGGCAGCACAACAGGATCCCAATCCACAGAAGAGTTTCTCTTTTCCCAGAATGTCCATAAGTATATTGGAAGCATGCCACACCCCTAGGGAAACTCCCTTTCAATGGATTGGCTCCTCAAAACGTATACAACCGATTTCATCATGGGAATAACCCACATCACAATTGCTTAAACCACTTGGAATTGTGGTCCAGCCAAGTTGACACACAACTCCTACTATCACAGTCCACTTCTTGTCAACTTGGCAGTTGTACACATCTTCTTAACCATATATAATCTCTAAATAAAGATAATTATAAAGTCATATTTGCACCTAAAACAATACACTAACACATGTATAACCGAAACATATTGACCCTGTTTATATTTCATAGTTCATAACAGAAGGAAACAAAAATATTTGATGCACATATACAATAAAAAAAATATAACAATCACAGTCCTCATTTCTGCAACTGGTCACATGGTCATAGCTGACATTCAGAACTGCCTTCTTCCACCACCCATTCTGCATTTTCCTTGTCCTCAGGA
The DNA here is from genome assembly GCF_000298275.1 of Orycteropus afer afer. Lineage (NCBI taxonomy): Eukaryota > Metazoa > Chordata > Mammalia > Tubulidentata > Orycteropodidae > Orycteropus > Orycteropus afer. Next base: position 21,475,713 of record NW_006921609.1, read on the forward strand.
AACACCTCAGTTTGTCATGGTTCTTTGCTTGGTGGGGTAAACCAAACTTTAATTCCTGAAAGGTCTGGGCCATTAGTAGTCATATCAGAATTGGGTTGCTACAATTTTCCATTTACTTTAATCACAGGGCATGGTAGTACTACGAGATATCCTAAAGTATCTTCTGTATTCCAGACATATTCTTCTTTACCTCCATTATGTAATGTCAATCCAATTTCCCCTTGATAATCAGGATCTATCACAACACATAGACAGTAACTCCCTTCTTTGTCTGTTGATCCAGAAGCATGAGGAAGCCAAAATGGTCAGGTGGCATTCTGAAATTCTAATTCAATGCAATCAATATTGTGTCTCCAGGTGAAAGTGTTCTTCCCCTTAGGACTAAGATCTCTATACCCACAGAGGATAGGGTAGCAAGGATAGGAAGCAAAAAAAAAAAAAAAAAATTGAGTAGGTCACTAGGGGAAACCATCATTTCTACCCCTTGATTCCTGGACCCATGTATCCTGGCTACTGGAGAAGCAGCACCCTATACTGGACACTGGTTTAGAGCATATGCAGCCTTCTGGAGAACATTGCCCCAACTTTTCAAGGGATTTCCACCCTATCTGGTGCTGTAATTGCATATTCAGTGGGCCATTCTATTGTTCTAACAAGCCAGCTGCTTCAGGATGATAAGGAACTTGGTAAGACCAGTGAATTCCATGAGCATAGGCCCACAGCCACACTTCATTTGCTGTGAAGTGAGTCCCTTGATCTAAAGCAATGCTGTGTGGGATAACATGATGGTGGATAAGGCATTCTGTAAGTCCATGGTTGGTAGCTTTGGCAGAAGCATTGTGTACATGGAAAGCACATCTATATCCAGAATAATGTCTCTTCCAGTAAGAACAAAACACTGTCCTTCCCACAATGCAAGTGGTCCAATGTAATCAACCTTCCATCAGGTTGCTGGCTGATGGTTCCATATTGAGGACTCAGTGTTGGTCTGTGCTGCTGGCAGATTGGACACTCAGCAGTAGCAGTAGCCAAATAAGACTTGGTAAGTGCAAATTCATGTTGCTGAGCCCATTCATAACCTCCATCCCTGCCACCATGGCCATTTTTTTCATGAGCCCATTGAGCAATGACAGGAATAGCTGGGGAAAAAAGATAGCTGGTTTCAACTGAATGTGCAGTCCTGTACTCATCTTGCTCTTTTACCATTTTGTCTAGAATAAGTAGGACCAACCCACCAGCTTCCTTATACTCCTCATGCTGACAAAATTACAGAAAAGTATGAAATATGCCATCACCCAGAGCCTCATTTCTCAAAATAACTCAATCTTTTGGTGGTGCTATTTTGCATATTATTGTTGCTACTTAATGCCACAGATTAACAGAGCCATCTTTACTAATGGAGGCAGAGTCACCAGTGCCTTTTTAATTGATCAAATTCAAAAACCAAAACAGATTTGATGAGAACTAATTTAGGAAGCCCATCCTTATGGTTTTGTCTCTCTAGAACTACTCCCAGTACCAAATGTGTTAGGCTGGGTTTTCTAGAGAAGCAAAAGCAGTAAAACTTATATATATGTGTTGTTGTTGTTATGTGCCATCGAGTTGGACCTGACTCAGCAACCTCTCCTTGGGTTTCCAAGGCAGTATCACTAAGGAAGTAGATTGCCCCATCTTCCTTCCGAGGAGAGGCTGGTGGGTTTGAACCTCCAGCCTTCTGGTTAGCAGTCAAGTGCCTTAGGCAAGATGCTACCAAAGCTCCCTATGTATACATAGTTAGAGACAAATTTATCTTAGGAAAATGGCTCACACACTTATAGAAGCTATCAAGCCCCAGGATCTTGGATTAAACTTCAAACTGGAGGGTTTTCCTGACTCATGCAGCTGCAGAGGCTGACAAGCTCAAGGATGGCAGGCAGTAGACTGGCTGTTGACTCCAACAAATGACAAATATAAGATCACCAGCATGAATGGTGGATTGTTTGCTCAAGGACGGTTGTAGGCAGCACAACAGGATCCCAAACCACAGAAGAGTGTATCTTTTCCCAGGATGTCCATAAATATTTTGGAAGCAGGTCACACCCTTTAGGAAACTCACTTTCAGTGGAATGGCTGCTCAAAACATATACATCCAATTTTATCATGGCAATAACCCACCTCTCAACTTCTTAAACCACTCAAAATTGTGGTCCAGCCAAGCTGATACACAACTCCAACTATCACAATCTCCCCACCACTACTGTATGTGCAAATAGTAATGTCCTTACTTCTCTCCCTGTTTCCTCCAGATAATAGGGAAGAAGAAGGGATGGACACAGGAGAGGAGGGAAGAACATTTCAGAGGTATAGAAAACTCAGAAATAGAGCTCTAAACTATTATAGCAATGGTAGTTCTTGAATTTGACTATGTAGCATACTGAAAATTATTGAGGTTTAAACTTGGAAAAAATATTAAAATTAATTTTCTCACTCTCATTTCCAAATGGGATGAGTGCTTCTATATGAAATTAGTTTCTGAAGTAAAAATATTAATATTTGTGCACATCTGATTTATAATTTCTTAATTTCTACTTGTTACAATTACAAGATGTGGTAAGATCAGAAAATGTAAAAGTGCTGTTTTTGCTTTGAGCTCCTCTGACCCTCCTCTGTTGCTTTGGCCTTATCAGTCTTGTAACTTGTTAATCTAAATTATTTCTGCTCCTTCCCTTTAGGCAAGTGAATCTTTTGGTGACAAATTAGGTGTGAGGAAAGAATCATGATCCATACAAGAATGTAGGGATACAGGAGTTCCAATAAGATGGTGGAATAGGCAGACTATTCTACACAGACCCTCTTCAACAAAAAAAAGGAGGGACACCAATGAACACAGATACAGAACATCATCCTGGAGCCCTGAGCTTTGAGAGGAAAGATACAGAAGTGTAATAGACTCCAACTGGTGGAAGAGCCTGCCTGAGAGAACAACGAAAAGGGAGACATACAGAGCTGCAGACTGTCAGCAATGCTGATGGCATGGACAATTTGGATATTGCCAGGTGGTGTTAGGACCAAATAATTGCTTAAAATTGGTCCTACTTGCCAGGAGCTGTGTGGAGGACTACACTGGTGGCTGGTGAATAAAAGGGGAAGCAGAAAAGAGGGAGACAGGCTGAGGTGTGGACTTTTGGCTGTCTGGAAGGTACAGCAACTTGGAATGTTTACAAGAGGTTTGACCATCTTGGATATTCAAAATGACAACATTCTCTTGAATTCCAGGGACAAAATAATATGCTCCACTTGACAGGGACCTCAAGAACATACCGGACACTGAGGACTGGAAAGATGCAATATTCCCCTTGTCACTCTTATACCCCACTCCCTCTTGGTGAATGGAAGTGCAGCCATTCCTTCCTCACTCCCACCCACCTTCTGGGCTGGCAGGAATTCCATCCCAGTCTGTATGCTGTGATGGAGCTGGTTGCCCTGCCCCACCATGCCCTTTTTTTTTTTTCCTCTTTTCTTTTAATTAGTTTTTGTCTGTTTTTATTTTTTTTTTCATCCTTTTTGTTATTATTCTTTCTTCTTCCTTTCCCAGGTTCTTGTTTTCAGCTGTTTCTGTCTTCCCTTTTCCTGGTTCCCATTTTTTTCTTTCTTGTGGTTCTCCCCATTCCTTGTTTTTCTTTTTCCATTTTTCCCATTTTTTTCTTCATTATTCTCCTACTTTACCTCTTTTCTCTCATTTCCCCCTCTCTAGATATTGTGTATTTTCCT
>NW_006921609.1:21506747-21507285 GCF_000298275.1 Orycteropus afer afer
TTTTACTTTGGATACTTTTATGCCTAAATTGGTTTCTAGGATATGCCATCATGAATGTTGATCATTGGTTAGTTGTTATTGTCGGTTCTCTGTTTGTAGAATTCTTTTCAGCATTTATTGCAAGGTTGGTTTGATTTTAATGAATTCTCTTAAATTCTCTTTACCTGGAAATGTACTAATTTCACTATCATATTTGAGGGACAGTTTTGCTCAATATACACTTCATGGTTGGCAGTATTTATTTATTTATTTTTTCTTTCAAGATTTAATGTATATCATCCCATTACCTTCTCAACTTCATGGTTTCTGCCAAGAAATCAGAGCTTAGTTTTATTGGTTGCCCTTTGTAGATAAATTCATTTTTTTCAGTGATGCTTTCAAGATTATTTCTCTGTCTTTGGTTTTGGTGCCTTAAATTACAATATGTTTCCACAATTTTCATTTGAAATCTATCTATTTTGAGTTAGTTGAACTGCTTGGATGGATATCTTCTTATTCATCATAATAGGGAAATTTTCTCCCAACAAATGATTGAAAA
>NW_006921609.1:21508135-21509809 GCF_000298275.1 Orycteropus afer afer
CTGAGAAAAGCACACTCTTGTCTTCCAATCAAGGGCTCAAAACTCACTTTTTTTAAAAAATTGTGATTTGGGTAAAATTTACAGAGTAAGTACATCTTCCACACAGCAGTTCACATACACTTTGTCTCATGACATTGACTACAGTCTCTCATAGTGCAACAGCTCTCTGCCCACTTCCTCTCCATAACCGCCTCTTCCCTGTGTCCTTCCCTCCCATGTACTCCTGGCCCCTGAACTGTCTCCCTGTGCATAGACAGTCCTTTTATTCCCCCATGATTGATCTATCCAAGGAGTGTATCTACTTAATGTAAATGTTCAGCTCATATGCCTGTTTTTTGTTTGTGTGGAAGCCACAGGAGGGAGTTCAATTGCAGACCTGAAGGGTAGCTAGGGGCCATAGTCTCAGGGGTTCCACAGACTCTATCAGACCAGTAAACCTGGCCCTTTTTTTCCCAAATGATTTTGTGTTTTGTTCCACATTTTTCTCCCACTCTATACAGGATTTCTTACATAGATTCCCCTCCAAGTAGTTGACAGTGGTAGCCAGGCCTCATGTAGTTCTTCTGGCGTCATAGTCTTATAGGCTGAGGATCACATGGTGTGTCAGTTGCTTGGACAAATTTGTTTTCATGTGTCTTTGGTTTCCTTTAATCTACTTCACTCTGTATGAGGACAGACCCATCATTGCATCTGGATGGCCACTTGCAAGCTATTAAGATCCCAAATATACTCACCAAATTTGGCTATGGAAAAATATTTTTGTGTAGTATGTTATGCCAATTGAGCTTCAAGTCCCCTGCCACCATGTTCCCAACCCCACATATCCAACTACTCACTCCCTCCAGGTAGGTGGCTGTGACCAAGAAGTGACTACAATCGTGTCCCTTGTCAGCTCTACCATATATCTGGAAATTCTTACAGAACATAACAAATAAACTTTCAGAAAAATTATCTGCCAACCCAATACATGGTCATGGGCACACTCACCCCTGCATAGACATAGCTAATAGTTAAGACTGTCCACACTTTTTCCACGTTAGATCAATGTTTGCCATCGCTGCCAACACAGTACTGTATGTGCAAAGAGGTTCATCTGTTCTTCCTTATCTCTGAAGTACCACTCTATGTCTTCCTCTTCCTCAATGTCACCATATTGATCATTTACATTTGGTACATTGTCCTTCCCTTCACCAAAATCAATACTTCTCTCTACCTATCTAGAAGTACCCCCTCCACTCTTGGTAACCTACAAAGAAATTTCCTTCCATGTATAAACCTTTCCTTGACTTCTTACAATAATCAACTAATACAATATTTGCCCTGTAACTGACTTATTTCATTCAGCATTATGTCCTCCAAGTACATCTACATTATACGGTGCTTTCCAAATTCTATGTTATTCTTTAGGGGTACATATTATTCCATAGTGTGTCTATACCATGGTTTGCTTATCCATTCTTCTGTTAATGGGCACCATGGTGGTTATGTTTGTGTGTCAACTTGTCTGGGCCTGGTTGGGTGTCTGGGCAGCTGGTGGTAGTTATTCCCCATGATGAGACTGGCAATCAATTCCATGCTAGGATCTACCATAAGCAGCTGAATAGCTGTCTTTCAGATGTTGTCTGCTTCCTGAATATAAGGAGAAGCCTTGGGAATGGTCTTCAGCCTATGGCA
>NW_006921609.1:21511560-21512605 GCF_000298275.1 Orycteropus afer afer
CAATCTTCCTATCCATGAGCATGGTAGGTTCTTCCATTTATGTAGATCTCTTATGGTTTCTTGAAGTAGTGTTTTGGAATTTTATTTGTACAGGTCTTTTGTGTTCCTGGTAAGATTTATTTCCAAGTATTTTATTTTTTGGTAGCTATTGTAAATGGTATTGATTTCCTTATTTATTTTTCAGTAATCTCTTTACTGGTACAAAAGAATCCATGTGATTTTTTACATGTTGATCTTGTATCCTGCAACTATGGCAAATCTCTCAATTAGTTCCAATAGTATGGTTGCTGAATCTTTTGGTTTTTCTAGGTATAGCATCATGTCATCAGTAAATACAGACAGTTTGACTTCTTCCTTACAATTTGGATGCCTTTGATTTCCCTTTCTTGCTTTATTGGCTTGGCTAGGATTTCCAATACAGTGCTGGATCGGAGTGGTGATAGAGGTCATCCTTTTCTGGTTCCTGTTCACAAGGGAAGTGATTTTAGTCTCTCTCCATTGAGAATAATGTTGGCTGTGTTTTTTGCATATATGCTCTTTATCATGCTGAGGTAAGTCCCTACTATTCATATTCTGTTAAGAGTTTTTAATCAGGAATGGGTCTTGAGTTTTATCATAAGACTTTTCTTTGTCAACTGTTATAATCATGTCATTCCTTTCCTTTACTGTATTTATGTGATTAATCATTTGATTGTGTTTTCTCATACTGAATCATCTATGCATATCTGATATGAACCCTACTTGGCTGTAATGGATTATTTTTTGGATATGTTATTGGCTAGGATTTTGTTGAAGACTTTTGCATCTGTATTCATGAGGGATATTGAGCTATAGTTTTCCTTTTGAATGATATATTTGCCTGGTTTTAATATCAAAGTTATGCTTACTTCATAAAATGAATTAAGGAGGATTCTATCCTTTTCTGTGTTCTAGGATAGTTGAATAGGATTGGTGTCAGTTCTTCTCTGAATGTTTGGTAGAATTCTCTGGTGAAACTGTCTGGGCCAGGAATTTTGTTGTTGTTGGTAATTTTTTTTTTTTTTTT
>NW_006921609.1:21513540-21515513 GCF_000298275.1 Orycteropus afer afer
GAAATTAATACTGCCATTCCTACTCTTTTTTGATCACTCTTTGCCTGATATATCTTTTTCCAACCTCTGATTGTTAGTCTATTTTTGTCTTTGTCTCTAAAGTGTATCTCTTGTGAACAGCATATTGATGGGTTACGTTTTCTTATCTAGTTGGGAATTTTCCATCTCTTGAGTGGTGTATTTAATCCATTGACAGTGTAATTATCGACAAGTATGAATTGGCTGCTGTCATTTTGTTATGTATATTTTCATGGTGTTCCTGGTTTCTTTGTTCTATATAATTTTCTGTGCAGAGCTCATTTTGTTTATGAATCATGTTATCATTTACTTTGTTACTGTTTTTTAATATTTGCGAAATATTTATGTTTGTCTTTATTATTATTGTTATTATTGTGATGTAAAGGTATATCATTTTTTTTTGAGGTTACCCTGTGATTTATAATTTTCTCCCTGAGTTTGGAACATTCCATTCTATCTTACAACTCTCTTGACTTCCTCACCATTTGGAAGTTCTGTAACTAAACTATGTTTTACCTCTTTTTGTTTGTAGTTGTGCTCAATTTCCAATTGATGTCTCTGGTTCCCTGTTTGCAATTTTGTAAGCTTATTTTACTTTGGATACCTCCATAGACATGTTAGTTTCTGGCTTATGTCATCATGTGTATTAATAGTCAGTTGTTGTTTGTTAATATTTGGTCTCTGTTCAAAGAACTATCTTTAGTATATCATGCAAGGTTGGTCTGGTTTCAACAAAGTCCGTTAATTTCTGTTTTTATGGAAATCTCCTAATTTCACCATCATATTTGAGAAACAGTTTTGCTGGGAATATAATTCTTTGTTGGAAAGTTTTCTCTTTCAGGGTATTATATATACAGTTCCATTGTCTTGTTGCTTACATTGTTTCTGCTAAGAAATCAGAGCTTAGTCTTATGGGTTGCCCTTTGTATGTAACTTTTATTTTTCTTCTGCTGCTTTCAGGATTTTGTATTTGTGTTTGTTTTTGGTAAGTTTGATGACAATATGTCTTGGTGATTTTCTTTTGGAGTCTACCCTGGTTGAGGTTTGTCAGACTTCCTGAACCAATATATTCTCATCCTTCATCATGTCAGCGAAATTCTCTTTCAACAAATCTTGGACAATTTTCTCTGTGGTTTATTTTTCTCTTTCATTTCTGGAATTTTTATTATATGTAGGCTATTCCCTTTGATGGAATCCCACCTGAATCTTAGTCTTTCTTCATTTTGTTTTGATCTTTTTTTTCTGATTAATCCCTTTCCAAAGAAGTATTCAAGTATTTGTCTTCTGTGTCATTAATTCAGTCTTCCATTGATTTGATTCTACTCCTTTGCCTTCTCAATGTGTTATCTATTTCTGAAAATTTAGTATTAATTTTCTGGATTCCTATCTGTAGATTTTTATCATTTCTAATTTTCATTTATTTTGTCATTTTGTTCTTGTATTATCTTTCAAAATTTTTCAAGAATTTTCTCTGTTTTCTTCAATTTTGTCAGTGTTTTCCTTAATCTGTCTCTCAATCCATAGAAGGTATCTAAGAATAATTCTTTTGAATTCCTTATCAGGGAGTTCCAATGCCGTTTCTTCCTCAGGACTGTGTTCTGTGTCTGTATCCTGCTCCTTTGTGCCTACCAGTTTATCTTGCTTCTTTGTGTGGACAGTGATGTCTGTTATCTCTGAGACATTGTGACTTTGATGTATTTATATTTAATTTTTGACAGTATATTGGAGTGATTCACCAAAGATTTTAAATTTCTTTTTTTGTTTGGATGTATCTGAGTAAGCAGGATACTTTGTTCCTCTATTTAACAGTTGGCTGCACTTATGAACTCACTATCCCCCTTTTGGTGTCTGTGATAGAGAATTACAGTGGCTGCACAGGTCTCTGTTAACTGTGTGTGAAGAGAACGTAAAAATCGGTAAAGCTACTATTGGTGTTTAAAACCCAGCAAAATGCA
>NW_006921610.1:0-1166 GCF_000298275.1 Orycteropus afer afer
CCTGAAAAAAAAAAAAAAAGAAAACAGCAGAGCAACCCAGCATACCTGAATTAATAACTAAAAAAATAAAATGCACAAGCTTCACCTTTTCAAAATGTTAAATCATAAATCCAAGACAAAACAAATCAATATATAACCAACTGTTAATGACAACCTCAAAATGTCTAGGAAACAACAGGCAACCTCAAATCAATCAAACAAACAAACAAACAAACAAACAAAAAACAGGACAAAGCATTAGAAGCAAAACCACAAACAAAGGTCTCATTAAACATGGAAGAAGAGGAGGCAATAGAATTATCTGAAAAGGAATTTAGAAGATATTCTAAGATATTTAGAGAGCTTTACAAGAGTATCAGGTAACCCCAAAAAGAAGCAAGGAGAACACAGACAGTTTCCCGGAAGAAATCAGGAAAATTATTTGAGAACAAAATAGCAAGATTAATGCACAATCAGAACTCATACAAAAACAGTAGTTAGAAATCCAGAAGATGAATAGCAAAATTACAAAACTATACAATACAGTAGAAGCACAAAAGAGTAGGATAGAACTGGTTGAAGAACACATATCCCAACTAGAAGACAAATCCCTGGACACCAGCCTGTATGAAGAAATATCAGACTAAAGATTTAAGAAAAATGAAGAGAACCTAAAATTATATGGGATCACATGAAAAGAAACAGCATATTCCTCATTGGAATTCCAGAACAAGAAGAGGCGAACAAAAGAAAAATATAGAGAAAATTGTGGAAGACCTGTTAACAGAAAACTTCCCCCATATCTTGAGGAAGAAAATATATTTGTCCAAGAAGCCCATAGAACCCCACACAATGTAGATCCCAAGAGTAAAACACCAAGGCATATTATCACAAAGCTCTCCAAAACCAAAGACAAAGAAAAAAAATTGTGAGCTGCCTGAGACAAAAGAAATATTACTTATAATGATCAAACAGTTAACCTGAGCTCTGATTACTAAGCCTAAACCATGCAGGCAAGAAGGTAATGGGACAGCATATATAAAACACTGAAGGAAAAGAACTTATATCCAGCCAAATTATCCATCAAATATGAGGGTGAAATCAAGGCATTCTCAGACAAACAGAAATTAAGGGATTTTGTGAAAACCAGATGAACCCTACAAGAAATGCTTAAGGAAGTCCTTCCA
>NW_006921610.1:1816-12416 GCF_000298275.1 Orycteropus afer afer
ATAAGAAAAGAAGACCAATTGATCTGCTGCCCACAAGAGACCCACTTTAGACACAAAGATAAAAACAAATTAAGAGTTAAGGGATAGAAAAAAATATACACCAAGCCAATGGTAACCAAAAAAGAGCAGGAGTGGCAATATTAATTTCTGACAAAATAGACTTTAAGGTGAAAAACAACATAAGAGACAAAGTAGGACACTATATGATGCTGAAAGGGTCAATTGACAAAGAAGATGTTATGATAATAAATATTTATGCACCCAATGAAATTGCTCCAAAATACTTGAAGCAAATATTAACTGAATTAAAAGGGATAATAGACAACTCTACAATAGTAGTAGGAGACTTTAACACATCACTTTCAAACAGGGACAGGTCAACTAGGAAAAAACTCAACAAAGGTAGAGAATAAGTCAACAATAAAATCAACCAACTCGACCTCATAGACATACACAGAACATTTCACCCAACAAAAGCACAATTCACATTCTTCTCCAGTGCACATATATCCTTCTCGAGAATAGACCATATGTTAGGACATAAAACAAGCCTCAATAATTCAAAAGCATTGAAATACTACAAAGCATTTTCTCAGACTACAATGCTATAAAATTAGAAATTAATAATAGCAAGAGCAAGGAAAAAACATCAAACTTATGGAAGCTGAAAAATTAACTGCTCAAAAACTACTGGGTAATAGAACAAATAAAAACTGAAATAAAATAATTCCTAAAAACAAATGACAATGGAGATGCATCATACCAAAACCTATGGGACACAACAAAAGCAATACTCAAAGGACAGTTTATAGCAATAAATGCATACATCACAAAAGAGGAAAAAAAAAAAAACAAAACAAACACTTTCATCAAATCCAACAACTAGAAATAGAACAAAAGAATCCTACAGTGTCTAGAAGCAAGGAGATAATAAAGATCAGAGCAGAAATAAATGAAACAGAAAACAAAAACAAAAACAAAAAAAAAAGCACAGAGAAAATCAACAAAACAAAACAAAAATCTTTCCTCAAAAAGATTAATAAAATCAGTAAACCTTTGGCAGATCTAACAAAAGAAAAGAAAGAGAAGATCCAAATCACAAGAATTGTGAACAAAAAGGGTGTCATCACAACAGAACCAACTGAACCAAAAAAGATTCTGACAGAATATTATGAAAAACTGTACTCCAACAGATTTGAAAGCCTAGAAGAGATGGACAAGTTTCTAGAATCACAAGACCTACCTAAACTATCCCACTCAGAGATAGAATACTTGAACAGACATATAACAAAAGAAGTCAAACAGGTCATAAAAAAAAATAATAATAAAAAACAAAACAAAACAAAAAAACTTCCCACAAAGAAAAGTCCTGGCCCTGATGGTTTCACTAGAGAATTTTTAAAAATATTCAGAGAAGAGTTGACACTTATGCTACTCAACCTATTCTAGAACATAGAAAAAGATGGAATACTCCCAAACTCATTTTATGAAACAAGTATACTATTAATACCAAAGCCAGGGAAAGACACCACTACAAAGGAAAACTACATACCAATATCCCTCATGAACATAGATGTAAAAATCTTTAACAAAATCTTAGCTAACAGAATCCAACAACATATCAAAAAATTAATATACCCAGACCAAATGGGATTCATACCAAATTTACAAGGGTGGTTCAACATCAGAAAAACAATCAATGTAATCCACCACATAAACAAAACAAAACAAAAGAACCATACGATTATATCAATTGATACAGAAAAGGCCTTGGATAAAATCCAACATCCATTCCTGTTTAGAACTCTCAGCAAAATAGAGATAGAAGGGAAATTGCTCAAAATAATAAAGGGTATATATGCAAAGCCAATGGCCAACATCATTATTAATGAGAAAGACTCAAGGCATTCCTCTTATGAATGGGAACCAGACAGGGATACTCTTTCTCACCACTTCTATTTAACATTGTATTGGAAGTCCTGGCCAGGGCAGTAAGGCAAAAAAGAGAAATAAAAGGCATACAAATCGGCAAAGAGGAACTAAAACTATCTCTATTTATGGATGATATGATCCTGTACATAGAATACCCAAGGGACTCAATTAAAAAAAAAAATTACTGGAACTAATAGAGAGGTTCAGCAAAGTGGCAGGATAAAAATCAGTTGGATTCCTCTACACCAACAGAGTCCTCTGATAAAGAAATAAGGGAAACAATGCCATTTACAATAGCTACTAAAAAGATAAAATATCTAGGAATAAACCTCACCAGAGACATAAAAGACCTATAAAAAAAAAAAAAAAACAACTATAAAACACTGCTACAAGAGATGGCAGTGCACTACATAAATGGAAGAACTACCTTGTTCATGCATAGGTAGACTGAATATTGTGAAAATGTCAATAGTACCTAAAGCAATCTATATATTTAACACAATCCTTATCCAGATTGCAATAAGATTTTTTAAGGACATGGATAAACCAATTACTAATTTCAAATGGAAAGGAAAGAGACCTCAGATAAGAAGAGCACTTCTGAAGAAGAAAAACAAAGTGGGAGGTCTCACACTCCCAGATCTTAAGAACTACTATACATCCACAGTAGTCAAAACAGCATGGTATTGGTGCAATGATAGACAGATAGACCAATGGAACAGAATTGAAAGTCCAGATACAGACCCATCCATCTATGGACAATTGATCTTTGACAAAGGTCCAAAACCCATTAAATGCGGAAGAGACAGACTCTTTAACAAATGCTCCTGGCAAAACTGGGTATTCACCTGCAGAATAATGAAACAAGACCCATACCTCACCCATACACAAAAACAAACTCAAGCTGGATCAAAGACTTAAATGTAAAACCCAAAACTATAAAATTCATCAAAGGATAAAATAGGGGCAAATCTGGGAGCTCTTATTTATGGCACAAATAGACTATCAAGCATATCCCAGAATGTGCAGGACATAGAAGAGAAGCTAGATGACTGGGATCTTTTAAAAATTAAATTCTTATGTGCATTGAAAGACTTTGTCAAAAGGGTGAAAAAAGAACCTACAGATTGGGAGAAAATATTTGCCTATGACATATCTGATAAAAGACTTATCTCCAAAATCTATAGAAAACTTCAACACCTCAACGCCAAAAAGACAAATAACCAAATTCACAAATGGGCAAAAGACTTGAATAGACACTTCACCAAAGAAAATATACAGGCAGCCAATAAACACATGAGAAATTGCTCATGATCATTAATCATTAGAGAGATGCAAATCAAAACAACAGTGAGATATACTGTAATAATAGCAAAGATCAATATGTCAGAAAATAACAAATACTGGCAAGGTTGCGGAGAGATTGGAACTCTTGTTCACTGCTGGTGGGATTGTAAAATGGTACAACTATTGTGGCAAATGGTATGGCGTTCCTTATAAAACTGAAAATAGAAGTTCCATTTGACCCAGCAATTCCATTACTAAGAATATATCCTAGAGGTGAGAGATAGCACATGAACAGACATATGTACACCTATGTTCATTACAGCACAATTCACTATAGCAAAGAGATGGAAACAACCTAAATGCTCATCAACAGATGAGTGGATAACCAAATTATGGTATATCCACACAATGGAATACTATACCACATTAAAGAACAATGAAGGATACGCGAATCATCTCACAACATGGATGAACCTGGAGGACATTATGCTGAGTGAAATAAGTAAATCACAGAAAGACAAGTACCATATGAGCCCATTACCGGAAAAATGGGGGGAAAGGGAACTCACTTTGTAGGTTATCAGGGTGGGGAGAGAAGGGAAGGGATTAATTTTAGGCTATTTGGGGCCCACACGCTGACACAGGTAAAGAGACGGATATACAGAAAGGATCTGTGACCACCATGACAACATCAGGAGATGGAAGGACATCGGATTGTGCACATAAAAGATAGACGACAGATGCTAATACCAACTAACGTGTCCACAATACTGCATTACCATTAACACCAAACACCAGGCTACAGATAAACACATAAACACCTGAGAGAATCAGATGGGGGTCAGTGAACAGGAGTACACCCTAGACCAAGGATAGATTCAGCAGAGGCTAATCTTGTACAGACACCAGTGATACAAAATACCTGTAATAATTATAGAAACAATAGAAGACAGACATGGAGTAATCCCTCATAGAAACCCAGACACTATAGGACAGAGATCCAATGGATCCACCATCTCAGGACCATAGTACTGAAGGATACCAGACTCAATTGGCACAACAAAATACATAAAAGCCTTGTTCACATCCTACATTGGTGAGTAGTGATTGGGGTCTTAAGAGCTTTCAAACAGCCATCTAAGATGCAGCTAATGGTCTCCTAGTATCAGAAGCGGAGAATAACACAAAAAAACCAAGGGAATTTGGAAGCAATCAGCCATAGGACACAATGGCCCTCAAAACCAGAAGAACTAGATCTTGCCTAGCTACCAATGCCAACCACTCAGGAAAGGATCAAATCTGGAGATCCTGGATAGAGTGGGAACAAAAATGTAGAACAAAATCCAAAAACTCAATATTGACCAGAATTACTGGTCAGATGGAGTCTGATGAGACCCTCAATACTATGGCCCTGGAATACATTCTGCACCTGGAATAAAACTCACCCCCAGGGGTCAGTTCTTAGGCCAATAGTTAACAAAATGTATGTGCAGACCACTCAACCCAGGATGATGGCACCCACATATTCTATGGTAATACATCCCTTAGAGCAATAGACCACAGGGCACCAGAGGAGCAACATTCAAATTGAGGAAATGCAGAACAAACAGGAGTGCATAACTATGAAGGACATGAGGGGAGGGTTATTGGGAAGGGAGGGGCAAAGACTGGGTTAGGGTTGGATATGGTAAATGCTAAGTGAATCTAAATGTACATGTAATGTTGAAAGTAAAACAAGCTCTTAAAATTAATAATAATAATAATAAAGTATAATGAATGTTTCAGATTTATAGGGTTGGCATGGTATCTACTTTCAATAGGAATTTTAATTGCTATGTGAAAGATTGATATTTAACAAACCTAAATTTTTATATGACAAGAGTGGGAGAGAAATATACGTGGATAAAAGGGGACATTCTAAGCATATTTCAAATGTAACACAGAGGTGGACCTTGATAAGAGCAAGAGATAATTGCACTTGATAAGTGGGAACTGGAAAAAAAGGTGATTCATTTTGAGTAAAGATTTCTGGCCAGTTCTCAAGCCTAAGAGTAAAAATACCTGTGTCTACAAATTGTTATAGCAGCCATATATTAGAGAATCATTTTAGTTATTCACAGCATCATGTTGAGAGTAGAAGGTAAGATTGCATGGCCAGAGATAACCTATATTCTACTGAGGCAGTTACAAGGATGCTCTTTGTTATAGTTTTGTGATGTGAAATGTACTAGTTATAATTATGGAGGAGACATTACCATTCTAAGGCATGGTGATCTTTATATGACAGGGGAAAGCCAAAATTAAAATTAAATTATACAACCATGTTCTTTTTAAACTTTACCTCTATAATTTAACATGCCAGTTGAGATAAGCCTAGGAATGATTTTCTTTTTTTTTTTTTTTATTCCTAGTTATCTTGTAGGTATAACAGAGTGGTTTAGAGTTATTCAAAATTTGTAATTTTCATGTGTGTCTTACAATACTTTGACTTTGATTCCTCTAAAGTAATAAGTAATCATTTCAATTTGAATTTTTAAATTGGGAATTATAGAGAGATTCAGTAATGCAAAGAAAAACAAGAGTAATTCTAGATGTTTCCAGAAGAAATCATTAGTACAGTGACTACTGAGCAATCTGAATGTATTTTAGTGTAATCAACTAAATAGTGTAGAAGAAATAATCTTTGAAACTGATGGCACAGCCCCACAGAATCAACTCAGTATGCATTGTGGAAATATTTCAACAAAGTTTTACCACCAAATTTCTGAGTTCCCAAATCCAAACGGACCTAATATTATTATCTAGTAATGACAATAAAAATTGAAAAACGTTGTATGTTAGTTATACTCACAACAATGCCAAAAAAAAAAAAAAAAGTAGCTGCTGAAGCTACTTATGTACAATCAAAAACCTCATGGGATTTAGCTCCTCAGTTCGGAGGTTTAGGGTCCTGGTTTCATGAAACTTCCTAGTGAATTGGCCTAAGAGCATGCGTATTGGATGGCGTAGAGCTACATCCTAGCTTGATGCATCATGCCTGGCATCTTATATGCTTGTAAGTGGCCATCCATGGCACAAAAATTGATCTCTGTTTTCCTGGGGAAACAAAGGAAAAAGGAGAGTCAGAAATAGTCAGAGTATATAGAATGAAGAGCTAAATTTCTCCATAAAAAATTACCTTCTTTATCAGAAGAACTGGATGCTGCCTGGCACCACTATGAATATTTTGATCAAAGGTTCTACGGAAGAATTCTGATGAAAAGGGGGAAAATGCAGAATAGAATTTAAAATTCTCAGAATCTCCAGACTTTCTGGAGCCATAAAGACTGTAACTATTGCTTTGAGATGCTTTTTAAGCATCAAAGCAAAACTCCCTTGAAGTCTTCTTAAAACCAAACAATAGTTTATCTTAAATAGTAAAAAAAAAGTCTATCTTGAGCATTACAGTTTTTTTTATATATATATATATAATCTATGAGAATAAAGTGAAAATAGCAACTCAAAAGATTAGATGTTGTTGTTATGTGCCGTGGAGTCAGACCTGACTCATAGCGACCCCTTCTTGGGTTTCCGAGGCAGTATCACTACGGAAGTAGATTGCCCTGTGAACCTGTCCTTGGTTGATTAGTTGTATGTTGATTTTTTTTATATTCTTAACATTATAAATTTAGAACATATGGATTACTTGAATTAATAAAAAGAAAACCCATTTTCACTGTCATCCTCAATCATTGACAACAAAATGAGAAAATCTATAATTTTTATGTCCACATTTTTATTAGGGTATGAGTTGCAAGGCAGACCCAACAGAGATTAATCTTCTATAGAAGAAGTTGTTTCTCCACTTATTTCTGGGACTTTGTCAAGCTCAATTTTCCTAAATTAGGTTTTTCAGAATCATTTGTTTCAACCCTCTTTGTCTTTTCCAGGGATGTCAAACCCTGCACCATGGATGTTTTACTGAGGAAGATCTGCCACTCTTGTTTGCAATCCCCAAGCCTTGAAACTCAACAATACTTCTTGAAGCTGAAGAGTTCTTCCATGGCTCCATAGAACACTTTCTCCTTTGGAAACTTCTATCTGTTGATATTTGACTTTCACTGCTATTGCCAGTATCACTTTATGAAAAGTAGAAGTTAGTTTGTATAGCAAATTATACCCAAACTCTCTTCACATGAATACTGTGATCATTGTATACTGTTTTCTCCACTGTCCCCTTCTAAATACACTGGAATTTCTCATGATTCATTCTGAGAGGCAGGTATAAATTCTCCATGATACAGACTTGACTTTAATGAAGTGAGTGAAGCAGAGTTTTCAGGACTTTCATATGTTGATGTGGCATTATACAAAATGAGAAGAAACAGCTGCAAACATCTTTACTAATTGAAATTTGGAATGTAGAAAGTATGAATCTAGGATAATTAGAAGTTGTCAAAAATGAAAAATAATTCATAAAGATTGATATGTCCTGGGTATTAATGAAGTGAAACTGAAAGGTATTGGCCATTTTTAGTTTCACACTCATATGGTCTACTGCACTGGGAATAACAAATTATAAAGAAACAACATCACATTCATTGTCAAAAAGAATATTTCAAGATCTATCCTAAAGTACAATGCTGTCAATGATAGGATAATATCTATATGCCTACAAGGAAGACCAGTTAGTGGGACTATTATTCAAATTTATGCATCAATCTCTAATTCCAGAGATGAAGAAACTGAAAAATGCAATCAAGATGCATTGATATTACTGGAGACTGGGATGCAAGTTGGAACAAAGAAGGATTAGTTGCTAGAAAATATGGACTTCATGGTAGAAAAAAAATGCCAGGGATCATGTAACAGAATTTTGCAAGATCAATGACCTATTCATTGAAAATACCTTTTTTCAACAACATAAATGGCAACTATACAAGTGGATCTTGCAAGATCAAATACACAAGAATTAAATCATCTATGTCTGTGGAAAGACAACGGAGAACCTTAATGTCATCAGTCAGAACAAGGCCAGGGGCTGACTTCAGAATAGGCCACCAATTGTTCATAAGCAAGTTCAAGTTGAAGATGAAGATATTTTAAAATATGACCTTCAGTATTTCATACTTAAATTTAGAGAACATCTCAAGAATCTATTTGACTCACTGAACATTAATGACTAAAGACCAGGCAAGTTGTGGGATGACATTAGCAACATGTTATATGAAGAAAGCAAATGATCATTAAAAATACAGTAAAGAAAGAAAAGACCAAAATGGACATTAGAAAGGCTCTGGAACTTACTTTGAATATACAGTATCTAAAGGGAAAGGAAGGAATGATGAAGTAAATAAATTGAACAGATTTCAAAGGGCAGCTCAAGAAAACCAAGTATTATAATGGAACATACCAACATTTTGAGTAGGGAAACCAAAAGAAAAGAACATGTTAGACATTTCTCATGGTAAAAGAACTGAAGAAAAAAATTCAAGCATTGAGTTGCATTGCCTAAGGATTCTATAGGCAAAAGATGGAAGGAATCACTGTAATGAAAAGAATTAGTCAACTTTCAACTGTGTCTGCAGGTGATTAAGAAGCAATGGTATTGAAAGAAGTCCAAGCTGCACTGAAGGCTCTGTTGAAAAACAAGGAATTGTCAGAATGCCAACTGAGAAGCTTCATCAAATGGGTACAACACTGAATGGCACATTCTCCTACCCCAAGAGATTTTGAAGACAGCTTCCAAGCAAACGACTAGAAGAGATTCATATTTGTGTGCATTCCAAAGAAACATGATCAACAGAATGCACAAATTATTGAACAATGTCATTAATATCTCACACAAGTAACAATTTGCAGAAGATAATTAAAAAAATGATTGTAACAGTATATTGACAGCAAACTGCCAGAAATTCAAGTCAGAGTCAGAAGAGGGCAGAAGATGTGGAATGAGGAACATCACTGCTGATGTCAGATAGATTTTGGCTGAAAGCTGATAATACCAGAAAGATGTTTACCTGCATTTTATTGAGTATGCAATGGTATTTGACTGTGTGGCTTGTAACAAATTATGGATAACTTTTCAAAGAATAAGAATTCCAGAACAGTTCATTATACCCTTGGTGAAGCTATACATGGACCAAGAGATAGTTGTTCAAATAGAACAAGGGGATACTGTGTGGTCAGAAAAATTATGTGTCATGGTTGTATCCTATCACCCTACTTATTCAATTGGTATGCTGACCAAATAATCCAAGAAGCTAGACTATGTGAAGAAGAATGTGGTGTCAGGATTGGATGAAGACTCATTAACAGTCAGTGATAGGCAGATGACACTACAGTGCTTGCTGGAGTGAAGGGAACTTGAAGCAAGTAGTGATGACATTAAAGATTACAGCTTTCAGACTGGATTATACACTTCAGCATAAAGAAAGAAAAAAAATCTTCCCAACTGGATGAATAAACACCATTATGATAAATGCAGAAAACAGTGAAATTGTCAAGAATTTCATTTTACTTGGATCCACAATCAACACTCATTGAAACAGCAGTCAAGGAGTCAAATGAGGCATTGCATTGGGCATATCTACTGCAAAAAATCTCTTGAAAGTGTTGAAAAGCAAAGATGTCACTTTAAGGAATTAAGGTGCACCTAACCCAAGCCATGGTATTTCAATCATGTCATATGGATGTGTAAGCTGAACAATGAATAAGAAAGACCAAAGAAGAATTGATGCCTTGATTGATGATGTTAGCAAAGATTATTGAATATACCATTCAGTTCCAGAAACATAAACAAATTTGTCTAGGAAGAAGTAGAGACAAAATGCTCTTTAGAAGCTGTGATGACAAAACTCCAATTCATTTACTTTGGACAAGCTATCAGGAGGGACCAGTTCATGGAGAAGCACATTGTATTTGGTAAAGTGAGAGTCAGCAAAAAAGAAGAAAACCCTCATTGAGATGGTTGACTTAGTGGCAGCAATAATGGGTACAAACATAATAACAATTTTGAGGATGGCATGGAACTGGGCAGTGTTTGTTCTGTTGTATATAGCATCACTGTAAGTCACTACTAATTAGATGATACTTGACAGTAACAACAAAAATAACACCTATCTCATTTAATCTCCCCCAAAACTGACTAATTCACAGGAGATTTAACTTTAGGAGCATCAACGCCTCTGATGGGGTACCCCAAACACTAATATTCAGTCTAATTCCCAGCCCAAGAGAAATTTTTATTTTTAAAAAATAAATAACAGGGGGAGTTCCGGCAAGATGGCAGACTAGGCACAAGGACTGCACAGATGCTCTTCAACAAAGAAAAGGGAAACCAATTAACACAGACACTGAAGATAATCTTGGACCCCTGAGCCTTGAAGGGAAGGATACAGAA
>NW_006921610.1:42467-43109 GCF_000298275.1 Orycteropus afer afer
CTTCTGTGTCTGTGTTAATTGGTTTCCCTTTTCTTTGTTGAAGAGGGTCTGTGCAATCCTTCTGCCTAGTCCACCATCTTGCCCCGCCTCCTAGGTATATGTTTTTAATTATAAAGAAGGAATTGAAGGACACATTAAAAGTAAAAAAAAAAAAATGTTCACTCATCTATAGCAGTTAGTCAAAATGATTGCATAATTTGTAGTCAAAACATAGGAGCTCTGGTGGTGCAGTGGGTAAGGCATTTGCTGCTAAGTAGAGAGTATCAGTGATTCAAACCCACCAGCAGCTCTGTGAAAGAAAGATGGGGTAATCTACTTCTGTAAAGATTTACAGTCTTGGAAACTCAATGGGGGTCACTATGATTCAGAATTGACTCAATAGCAATGAGTTTTTGTTTTGTTTTGTGTTTTGGTTTAGCCAAAATGAAATGGATTGAAGTGTAGGTGTGCATACATGATTACACAAGCATGTGTACTTGGATGTGTGTGCAAGTACATGATCAACTCTATTACAAAATCAGGATGTGTAAGAAGGTGTTTGAATGTGTTAAGCATCAGAGGCAAGATATATCTAAATGAGATAAGAAACTGAGAAAACAAGCTTAATTTCTCTTTACAAATGTTTTTAAGATTTTTTTTTTT